>NC_135315.1:66700381-66855381 GCF_048772815.1 Callospermophilus lateralis
CTACCACTTGAGCCACATCCCCAGCCCTATAATCATTATTATAAGCTATTAAATAGAATAAATATATGTCAGAGATGCCAAGTGTTATCTCACTTGTAATGGTCCATTGGGCCTCTCTAGGGCTAAGTAAATATTCAGTGCTTTTTGGCAAAAACAGCTTTTAAGTCCCTCAATATGAGAAGGATTTGTGGCTATTTAGCAGAACTTGTAAACATGGATATGATTATCAATAGAATATGTATTATATGACATGATGGCATGACTTGGTAACAGGAATAAAAGTGGTTTAACCTGATTTATTTATTTATAATTATATATTTTATAAACATTTAATGTACATACAATTATATACTTATGAAGCAATAATTTTGAATACATGTATCTCTCTTTCACACATAAATGTTTATAATATTGTCTTTAAGATAAGAAGGTTTGGGGGATGGATTGGTGTGAGTGTAATGTTGAAAAGATCAAAGACAATTGCTGAATTTTTGACTTGAGCACTCTAGGGTAGTGGCTGATACCCAATCCTGTATGGAGCAGAAAAACCACATGAGGCAGGGAAAAGAGTGCTAATCTTGAAGAAGGCTTTTGTGTTGATGTTTGTGATTTCTCCATGATATCCACAAGAACATGTTTGAGCGTGAGAGGAGAGGACTGGGAAGAAAATGAATATTTGGAAATCAGGGGAATTTGGAAAATACTGCCATGAGATTGAGCATGACCCTGGGTGTGGGTGAAGATACAGAAGTACAGGGAGCATTTCTCTGAGCTGGCGACACTCCATATTTAGTATTGGTGAAGAAAATTATATGAAGGAGACAGAAAGTGAGGGCATCCAGTTAAAGAGATAGAAAACCAGGAAAATGTAATGATGTGGATTTCTGGAAGACATGATTTTAAAAAGAAAGGCAGAACCTTTTGTTCTAAAAATCACTAAAAAGTGAACTACAGGGTAGCAAAGCAGGGACCTTGAGATTTGGTGCCATAGTGGTTTCTGATGATCTCAGTGGAACCCTTGTCATCATTTGGTGGGAACTGAAGCCAAATGGAAGATTTATGGAAAAATTAAGGTCAGCATAGTGAAGGCAATAGCTGGAGATCGTTTTTATGATTGTGTACAATGAGATAAAGGGAGACTCAGCCAGGTGTTAACATTTATGGTCTCTGAGATGTGGGGAGAGTTCATTTCTGCAAATATATTTTTTTGTGGCTGCAGAAATGTTTTTTTCTATTACCATGTTTGCCACCTACACCCTAAAGTTGATTTTTTAGAAGTAATATAAAAGCTCAATAGTAATTTCTGGAGGGTAGGAAGGGTGCTGGGGCAGGTCAAGGGATTAAAGTAGAAGATAGATAACTAGATATGATCATTGTGTACCATGTATTTGGAAATTATATGATTGATTCCGTTAACATGTGCAACAAATATTTGTTAATTAAAAACAAATTAAAACTAATTATTCTATTTGATCACTGAAAGGTAGGCACTCAACACTGATGGAGAGAGTATCCTTATGGTTTGTTTCCTGCTTGTGAAAATGGTCATTGTTAATAACCTATAAAGCAAACTGATTAAATAATTTTGGAAGAAATAGTATGGATTTGAAATGCTTTGTTGTCACAGCATGATGAGGTTTTCTGATCGTCACTGTAATATTTGAAGCACTACAGTCCACTCATTGTCAAGGTAGTTTGTGCCAGGTTCAACCTTTGAGAATGTAATACTTTTTCTTTATTCCTTCACTATTTGTTGCAATCAAGTCAATGGAATCTGCCCACCCATAAAATGACAAGGATACTAAGCTCCATATGCAGGAGGGGATGCTATTCTCGTACATTGTCTGTTCCCAACACTTTTTATCAGTGAAGTAAATTATGTTTTATCAATAAATAAATGTTCATTTGTTGCTTTCACTTATAATTTAGAGTTAAAGGTTTTTTATTTTATTGCTTATATTTTTCCAGCTTTCACTGTTTCAGGATCTTTTACTTTAGTACTTATGTCATTTGTCAGGCATCCACATGTTGGACACCTTGGGAGACTCTCCTCTTACTCTTCATTTTCTTCCTCCTTCATATGTTAAGTCTCATTTTTAAATTTATCTTACCAAATCCTACAATCACCACTTTTTCCAGGGAAATATACAACTTTTTACTGGCATTTTTAGGGTACCTTGTTTAATTTGTCAGGCCCAATGCAAAATGAAAACTTAGACTTCCTGTCTAGAAGCAGGTGACCTCTACCATTTATATGCAACAGAAATCTATTTCTTTCTTCTGTGATCTCTTCAAATGTCATGGTACGTTTTGTCTTTTAATTGTCCTTCTTATTACAACATTTTAAATTCTTAGCAGGACTTCTAAAATTCATCTTTATGTGTGCCATATCAATTCTTTTTTTTTGTTTTTTTTTTAAAGAGAGAGTGAGAGAGGGGGAGATATATAGAGAGAATTTTAATATTTATTTTTTAGTTATCGCCGGACACAACATCTTTGTTTTGTATGTGGTGCGGAGGATCCAACCCGGGCTGCACGCATGCCAGGAGAGCGCGCTACCACTTGAGCCACATCCCCAGCCCCGCCATATCAATTCTTAATACAAACTTATGAACAAGTCACATTGGAGAACTTACACATCCATTTGTGCTCATTAATACCAAAGCAGGGAATATGTTACACAGAACCAGTGCAATTGTTTTTACTACACCTTCATATCTGTGAACAATTTCTCTAGCTGGTTTGTTAATGAGTTTGAAAGAATTGGAAGAAAAGTGACTATGGATCACCCTGATTTCCCTTTCTCTTCACATCCTCAGATGGAGAGTTGGACTAACACAGAGAAGTACCTTGAGTGACAAAGCTGTCTTCTTTCTGTATTTGAATCTAATTCTGGTTGGACATTAATGTGTGTCCTCCCTGGGTTTCATCATGCTCTCCTTTTTTAACTTACTTCCAGATAGGACATGATCACATTGTACCCAACTCTCTCTTAGCTCCCGTATTTCCTTGGCCCACTGGAATTTGTGATAATGGGAATGAAAACTCAGTGTGCATGAAGTGGCCAAATGCAGTATACCTGCAGGTTACATTTATGTGCTGTGTTCATACCTGTGGTTTATTGCCTTCTTGGAATTTACTTATAAAAAATAAGTAGTAAGATAAAACCAATAAAAATTATGATAGCAATAGCAGAATTCTCAATCAAGAACAGATCGACTGTGAGTGGTACTCCTAACTGTGTAGGAAGAGAATCATGGAGCTAGTCCTCCTTTTCCTGCCTTCTGCCTCCTCCTCTCTCTTCTTCATCTTTCCCTCCCTCAATCCCTTATATCCTCCCTTCCTCCTTTGCACAATACTAATTACACTAGGTAGGATATATATACTCTAATAAATATATAACTGAACATTATAGTATTGTAAAGTATAAGTACAGAATTATCCTGAAAATATCTAGAAGTTGTTTATCATATACAATTAAAATTTTATATCCATTGAAGATCAGCGCCCATTTTACTCTAGCCACATTTCTTTGCAAACAGCATGGTACTCTCTGTTTACATATTTTTTTTTTTTTGCCACTAAGAATTGAACCCAAAGCACTTAACCACTGAGTCACATCCCTAGAGTTTTATTTATTTATTTATTTATTTAATGAATTTATTTATTTAGAGTCAGCCTCTCACTCAGTTGCTTAGGGCCTGGCAAACTTGATGAGGCTGGCTTACAAATTGTGATCCTTCCACCTCAGCTTCTCAAACCACTGGTATTCAAGGTTTGACCCAATATACCCACCTTGTTTACTGGTTTTTCATAGGGATTTTTTGTGTGTATTAGAATTTTTACTCTTCTCAGGTAATGTGTAAGTAATTTCTCTCATTCCAACAGCTTAATTTTTTTCCCTGTTCATGCTTTACTGTGCTGCGCAGAAGATTTTGGTTTAATGAAACTTAGTTGTCTGTTTATGGTTCTTTCCCCTGTCTTTTTATTGTCATAGCCAAAAACCCATTTCCTAAAGCAATGTTATAAAGTGTTTTTTCTGTGTTTTCTTTTTATATTTTGCTCACAAATTTATGCTTTTCTTTCTTTTTTAAATTTTAGGTTGAAAAAGAGTAACTTCAGCTTGTGTGGTATAGCATGATATTTTAATACATGTAACAGTGTGTGGTGATCAAATCAGAGTAAAGTTTGTATTTGTCAACTTAGTAAGATGGGAAGAGATGGGGAAATAAGACCACAGTATTTTCTTTCAGGAATTTTACAGATTAACATCTCACTGTTAAATTTTTTCCTCTTTGAGTTGATGTTTTGATAAGGTATAAGATAAAGTTTTGTTTTCTTTCTTTGTCATGTGGTTATTGAGTGTCCTCAGCACCATCTGTTAAAGAGACTATCCTTTATCCATTCTGTATTATTGGCCCCCTTCTCAAAGATGAGTGTGAAGTGAGAGTCTGGGCTTATCCTTGTTCTCTCTTTTGTGGATTGGTCTGTATGTTGCCTTGTATTTCAGTACAACAGTATTTTAATTCTTATAGTTTATAATTTGTTTTATTCTATCTTTTTTTTGCATTTGTTACAATTAGCCACACATAACAGTATAATGCATTGACACAGCATACATAAATGTAGTATAACTTCACATTTTTCTTGTTGTACATGATGTAGAAGTCCACCAGTCATGTAATTGTATAAGCATACAGGGAAATAATATATGATCCATTTCAATATCTTTCAAATCCTAATACCTCTTTCCCTCCCTTCACTTCCCTCTCTCTAATCTAAAGTGCATTTATCCTTCCCTAGTGCCTTCCATTGTGAATTAGCATCTGCACTTCAGATAAAATATTTAATCTTTGGAACTTTGCTATTGGTTTATTTAGCTTAGCATGGTATTCTCAAGTTCCATCCATTTGTCAGCCAGTGGCATAATTTTATTTATTTTGAGGTTGAATAATATTCCATAACACACACACACACACACACACACACACATATCACATTTTATTTATCCATTCATCTGTTGAAGGTTACCTAGGTTGATTCCACAGTTTTGCTACTGTCAATTTACCTACTCTACATTGATGTGGCCACCAGCAATGTATGAGTGTACCTTTTGTCCCACATCCTCATGAACACTATTATTGCATGTATTCTTGATAATTGCCATTATAACTGCAGTAAAATAAAATATTGAAATAGCTTTAATTTGCATTTCTCTAATTGCTAATGATGATGGTCTTTTTAAAAATATGTTTGTTGACCAATTGTATTTATTCTTCTGTGAAGTGTCTGTTCAGTTCCCTACTCCATTTATTGATGAATTATGTCTCTCTCTCTTTTTTTGGCATTAAGGTTTGTTGAGTTCTTTATATATCTTGGAGATTACTGCTCTATTTGATGTGTGTGTGTGTGTGTGATAAAGATTTATTTTTCCATTCTGTAGTCTCTCTCTCTATGTTATAGATTGTTTCCTTTGTGGAGAATAAACTTCTTAGTTTGAATCCATCCCATTTATTGATTCCTAATTTTACTGTTTGTGTTTTAGGAGTCTTGTTCAAGAAATCAGATCCTGGGCCTCACACATGCCAGGCAAGTGTTCTACCACTGACCCCTACTCCAGGCTCAGAAACAGTTTTCTTAAGGGAGAAAAATTTAAAGCATTCCCTCTAAAATTCAAAAAAAGAAAAAGGTTGGCTTTTTTGCCACTTCTATTCAACATCCTTAAAACTGTATCCAAAACAATTAGAAGAAAGAATTAAAGATACATGAATAGAAAAAGAGGAATTCAAACTATCACTATTTCCTTATGACATTCTTCTATATTTAGAATATCCAAAAAATTCACCTGAAAACTTTCTTGACTAATAAATAAATTCAGCAAAATAGCACAATATAAAATAAACACCCATAAACCAAATGCATTTCTATACTTAAACAATGAATCCACTGTAAAAAAAAAAATTGAAAAACCACCCCATTAACAATGGCCTCAAAAAAGAAAAAAGAAACAATAAAATAAAATACTTAGGAATCAATCTAAAAAAGAGGTAAAATACCTCTACAATGAAAAGTATGCCGGTGGTTCCAGGGGTGCTGAGGAAACTGCCATGGTCGCCAATTGTATTTATTCTTCTGTCGCCAATTGTATTTATTCTTGCCCTTCCCACCTCTGCTATCCCCAGCACACTGGGGCCACCGCTCCCAGCTGCGCTCAAGGAGGAGCCCTATGTCCCAAGCCTTGGCAGAGCCCAGGCTGTCGCCATGGACAAGGACACGCAGGAGCACATAAAGGCAGAGCACAAGCGGCTGCTCAACTACATTGCAGCCTCCAAGTGCTGCAAGCCCAAGCTGGAGCACATCTCCTGCCTGGAGGAGAAAGGGAAGAGGCTCAAGAGCAAAACAGCCAGCTGGCGTCCACTGCTTGCCTGCTGTGTGAGAAAGTCCTCAGCCACGTCAACAGCAGCGGCCAGCTGCTGCCCCAGCACCAGGTGCCTGCGGACTGAGCCTGAGCGTGGGGCGCATGCGTGACCTCCCTCCTTGAGGGGCAGGCGCAGGAGGGAGGCGGGCGCCTTGGACTTGGAGAGGGTGAGGTCCCCAAGGATATCCCCGGGGTGTCCAGAACTCGGAGAGGGCGCCTAGGACTTCAACAAGCTGAACCCCCCCTGGGGGGGGGCAACGCATGACCCCTCCCTTCCATTGCTTCTGCTCCCCCTCTAGCTGCTCCTGTTCCCTGCACTGCCACCCTGTATAGCACAGAAACTCGCCCTGCCCGCCCCTTTGTACACACCACTGCAGAAGGGGGCTCTCTGGGGAGCAGCCTCCAGCCTGCATTTTCTTTTCCCTTTTTTTTTTCTTGCCTTTGGAAGAGAGAAAAACACAGCGTTCCATTGTGCCCCATTTATGTTTCTACTCGGGAAAAATGGTTGTGTGTGCATGTGTGTGTTGCCTTGTGTTGGTTTTTTAAAGAAATGGAAACAACAACAAAAACTACTAAGCCTTTTCCTCCTCTGCTACCCACTTCTGTCCTCCTGACAGCCCCCGTCGCCCCCCCCCCCCCCGTGCCCTTTTTGTTCTTTTGTTTTTGTTTGCTACTAGTCCACATTCCTGTTTGCAATCCTTTGTTCATCCGGTTTTGTTTTCAGTAAAATCTCCTCACTCCAAAAACGAAGAAGAAGAAGAATTTTTCCCTTGCGTTTACTATAGACAGCTTTTATAGAGTTAAGATATATTTCTACTATACCTGGTTTTCTAGTGTTTTGACCAAGTATTTAGTCAAATGCTTCTTCTGCACTCATTGAGATAATTTTCTAATTCTTTTCTTTATATCTATTTACTTAAAAAATAGGAAATAAATGTAAAAACCTTTGAAATAAATAAAACACAAGGAGATCTGTCAAGGGATGTGATGGAGCCCCATGAGAGCAGGATGAAGATTATAAAATACATCTGAATTAAAAGCTAGTTCCATGAAAAGTGGAATCAACATTTTTCATCTGTTTATATTGGGATAATTACTATGCTAAGATATTTAAGTGTTTGTAGAGTAGGAGAATATAAGATACTATTATTACAGTGTTAAGAATTAGGGAAAAAAGAGGAGCTCTATCATAAACATCATGCTGAATTTAGCTGGAATCCAAAAGTGAAATCTAGAGATGTTTTGTACAAAGCAACAAAGTTAAGCAAATAGATCATCAGTTTTCTTGCTGCTGAGTACAGAGTAGAAGGTAATAGTTTACAGACATATTCTTAATAAATTAAATAAAATGCTTAATTTCAAGTCATTTGCCCAGCAGTTTGTATTGTCAGATTTTGGAATTTCAGCCATGTTTATGGGTGCATTACTTGCAATCCAGTGTGATCCATGATGTTGAACATGTTTTTCTGTCCTTGTTTGTCATCTATATTTGTTGGTATGTCTCCTCGGATCTTTTATTAATTAAAAAAATAGGTTAAACTGACATACAATAAACTATACATATTAAACTATCAATACATTGAGTTTTTATATATTTGTATCTACATGAAACCATCACCGTAATCAAGATAGTGAGCATTGACATCACACCCAGCAAGTTCCTTGTGCCCTTTTGGAAATTCTGCCTCTTCCCTCCTCCTTCATATAGAAACAGCCCAGAACAAAATTTTTATCATCATAGATAAAAGAATATTTTGCAATTTATATAAGTAGTCATATCTCTGGTCTGCATAGCAGGTGAACTTTGAAAAATATTCCTTAATTTAGTCATCTGTGAAAGCATAACTCTGCCTGGCATGGTTGCACAGGACATAATTTACGTGGCTCAGGAGACTGAGGCAGGAGGATGATAAGTTCAAGAACAGCCTCAGGAGCTTTGTGAGTCCCTGAGTAACTTATCAAGAGGCTGTCTCAATGTGAAAAATATAAAGAGCTACAGATTGGCTTAGTAGTTAAACAACCCTAGGTCAATCACTGATAGCAAATTAATATAAAATGTGAGAATTTCTCCAAGCAGAATGTGAGAACTTGGAGAAAGGTAAGGATTAAAATATATAAAGAAACTGATATAGGTCTTGATATATAGTAGGCTTCAAATTTCTGGAGTTACCTGCCAAGATTTAAGTCTGGAATTCAGAGTTCCTAAAGGAATGTATAGATACCCAGTGCTTTTATTTCACCAAGAGCTGGTATTCCCTACCATTAAGTAGACTTTAAGATTTTTTTTGTCATTATTTTCTGGGGTTTTGTTTGTTTGATTTTGATTTTAAAATCTTATAATAGTGATTCATATTACTGCTGTTGAATACTTCTATCTTCTTCCTAATCTTTTAATCACAACAACAAAACCATGTATTCATTAAATAAAACTTCTTTCCCCCCTGGCATCCAGTACTTCATTTGGGTCTGTGAGTTTACATATCCTTGATAGTTCACTTAAATGAAATTATGATATATATATATATATATATATTTTCACACTACTTTGTTTACTTAGTTTAACATTTTTGAGATTTATCTATGTTGTAGCATGCACATATACAGAACACATTTTGACTATCCACTCTTTAGTTCATGGATTTTGATTGTTCTCACTTTTGGCTAGCATGAATGGTGCTGCCGTGAACATCATATGCAAGTGTTTGTGTGTATATTTTCAGGTCATTTGGGTATAGGACTGAGAGAAGAGTTGGTATATCATGTGATGATTCTATACTGAATTAGTGAAATATCAAATATTTCAGTATACACTGTATATTGTATACACTGTATGCCATACTACATTTCCCAGAAATTTATTGGAGTGCCAATTTCTCTAAATTACTACAAACTGTTTTTGTTTTATTGTTTTTTCATTTGTTTCTTAAATTGAGCTTTCTTGTTGGGTATAATTTGACATCTCACTCATTGTGTCAATTTCTTTATTTGCTAAATAGGAAGCTGAGGATGTAGCATAGTGGCAAAGTACTTGCTTAGCATGTTCCAGGCAGGTTATATTTCGAAGTTTTACTAGCAGAAAAACAATAGTATAGGGATTTGAACTCAAAGACATTCTACTTCTGACTATTCACCATTCATTTGTTTTTTGACTTGAGAAACACTCTTTTCAAAATTTTGAGAGTTAGCCACCAACTTTCAATTCTGCTGGCCTAGCTTCTCACGTTAATGGGGAATATAGCTGGGGAATATGGACACATTGCTGCTAAAATATTTTTAAAGAGAGGGCACTATGTAACAATTTTTTGAAGATAAGAGGGACAGTGTACTTTAAATAGGAATTAATTAAAAGAATTATCAACAAATTCAAATCAGAATAATAAAACAACCATAGCATAATGGTGTGATCACAAAATAAATAGAAACCAAATAAAGGCTCAAACACAATGAAGATATAGGGAGAAATAATGCACAAAACCCTTCACAGCCATACAGGTTATTTTGATCTGATATAATTTTGTGATAATTTACAATCATTATTTTTTTAACAAGAAAATAAACCTAGCGTGGATAGAACACAGAACTGCATCCCCAGCCTCCCTCACCCCCCTTTGGCACAGAGTATCACTAAGTTACCCAGAATGATCTCAAATTTACAGTGTTCCTGCCTCAGCCTACACAGTAGCTTGGTCTGCAGGTGTGCTCTACATGCCTGGTTGTGGAATAACTATTATAAAGCAATTTTTAGATAAAAAAGTACTGCCTGAAGTAGGCCTTTATTAAAAAATAAATTCTAAGATATAAAACAAAGCAAGAAATAAAATATTAATGTCTAAGCTACAAAATAACAAAAAGCTGTAAAAATTCATAGATGTAAATCAAGACAGTGAGATGTAGAGTAAAATTGTACACACATTCTTACTAGTGATGTAAATTCCAAAAAAATGGAAAACTATAAAATCATTTAATAAATTTTTTTAATTCAAAGGCATATGTGTGTGTATATGTAAAATAATTTTATCTAATATATATTATATATATACTATATATATCATGAAAATGATTTTATCTAATATATATGTTATATATCTCATTAAAATAATTTTATCTAATAACTATATAAAATTATATATTAGATAAAATTATTTTAATGAAATTAGCAAAGTTGCTTTAGATCAATTTTAACAGAAACTTACCTGTTTCTCCATTTGGTTTGAACAGCTTTTATTATTTGAGCATCAGCAATGATCAGCTCTAAATGACTGAACATGCCATAGCCATTGGCAACAACATTGTGGATGTTCACAAAAATGGGGTCACTTCTCCACATCATTCTTATGAACAATGACTTGAATTTATCTGTACAGTACAGGATGTAAAACCAGCTAATGAACAGAAGAATGATGTGAGTGGATCCTCCCCCCTCACCCCCCGGGAAGCTGCTTAGCAAAAACCTAGAGCTATGAAGATCCATGTATCATTGTTTATGTCTATACAAGAGAATTATCATGTATCCACTGGAAAGAACCACAAGGCCTACATTGAAGACAACTCTCAACAACATCATAGTGAGATAGAGGTCCCTGTGGATTTAACTCATGAGCAGAAATGAACAGTGATCATTGAGAGAGAAGAGACCAGGTTGGGTCTTATTGGGCATGGCTACAATATAGAAAAGCATGTTGCTATAAGTGGACATGGTGAGGATCCATAAGAAAACAATTAACCACAGGATGGTATTTGTGGATTTAAATTTGAAGTTGGCCACGTAGGAGACAGTGAGGCTGGTGGTGATGGCCTGAAGCACACTCAGGACACAGAAATAGAACTAATTTGCATTTGAAGTCACCTGGAATGCTTTTACTTTCCAAATATTTTTAGATACCAAAAGTCCCATTGTTTGGAGGATGAGGATGTGTTTTAGAGCCAACGTGGTTATGGGGAAGTCCCTGAGCCTGGGCTTGTGACCAAGAAGTACACGGGGAATGTGGAGGCAAAGCAGAAATGTGTTTGCTGAGATTTCAATGCAAGCCTGGAGATAGAATATGTTACTTCTTATGGCAATATAACTGAAACTTTGGCTCAACTTCATGGGGATGTTGATGCAAATGATGTGTTTCTAGAAAAAAAATCTGGATGGTTTGACAGTAGTTACATTTTAATTGACATGTTTCCAGTCTTCATCTCACCCTTAAGTCCTTAGAACATTTTACTTAGATATTCTTATTTAAATTGGATAGGCTGCGATTTCCGCTTTCAATATCAAGTCAAGGTATGGGGTATGGCTAGTGGCAGAGGACTGGCCCAGAGGACAGGAAGTCCTGCTTCCATGCCAGCACTAAAGTAATTAAATTAGTAAATAAAAATAATCCCACTCAGCATCACTCCTCCATTTCATGATTTTGTATATCTCAGCTGAGCTGCAAACCTCTAGTACAAACTTTGCTTTCTTTTATATTATAAATTATCTAATTTAATTGATATTGTTTATTTAATTTTATATATTTTTTTTTCATGTAGGCTTTCTACAAAGGAAGACATTGTTCTATTTGAATTTGGATGTGCAGATTCCAGAACAGAGTTGGTTACATAAGCATTGGTTGGTTACATAAGTTGGTTACATAAGCCCAATACACTTACTATTTAAATAACCTCCTAGGTAAACAATGCCAGCCGCACCCAATCTCATGGTTTATTGAAGCAAATCAGAATTGTCAGGAATGTATTAGTATACATTTTTCTCCCTGTGAGTAAACTACTTTTGTCTCAGTGAACACTGTGAATAAAGTTGAATATTGATCTTTTTTATAGCATTGTTGGAGTAAGCAATAAACATATGAAAGAATTTAGAAAATAATTGACATAATTTAACACAATACAGAATTGTTAATTATTTATTTATTTTATTAGTATGTAACTCTGCCTAGGGAGAATTCTTATGATAAAATAAAGATTTCACATCTTACAGAAATAAATTCTAACAGTGAGATCTTTTGCACATATTGTTCATTGAATACAAAATCTATTTGAGAGTTTTTTTTTAAGTCTTTCACTTCCATCAAGAAGTACCTTCAGATGTTTTTAATACTTTCAAGAGAAAGAGACTACAGCTGCTATGACCTCCTTCTACCTTATCAGTAGTATTAAAGAGAACATTTTATGTTTTCATTATTTCTCCCCTGTGTATTAGATGAAATAGTTCCATCATCTAAATGGAACTGGGGCATTCTTTACAGAAACCATTCCTCATGCTCTAAAATTTGTTTAACTAATTAGAGGTAGAAACTTCTATATTCAGAACTCCTTCAGTTCATCTTTTATATGTAGATCTCAGAGTTCTGCATGTACATGGTGAAAATCACACTTAGTAACAGGCTTATGACTCTAACTCAGGCACTTTTCTTAATATCTTTAATGAATGTCATAAAGGTTTTGATTTGTAAAACACTATGAAAGTGGTTAAAACTGTGAAGAGTTTTGAGATAGAAAGTAAGAAACACAGAATTAATGATTTTTTGATCTACTGTCTTATTTTACCCAAACATATTTTTAATAGAAGGCAGAGTTACTAAGAGTCTCTATTCTTGACAAAAATTCATAAGCCAGGGAAAAGTTATAGAAAGAAATACAGATAAGCACAGTGGTCTCAGCCCCAGGAAGCCCCAGAGTCCCTATGTGGAAAAAGAAGTACCACTTGAGCAGGATGAAGATCAGGAGACATTGATATTTAAGTTAAGTATTCAGTGTTGAATTTGAAGTTATATCTAATGATAAGTGAGTTAACATTATTTATTTGGTATTGAGCTACTACCCAGCATGTTTGTGTGTTTTCTGAAGTAAGAAAACAGCAAAGAGTACTGCAGAATTAGGACATAAAAAAATTACAAGAATTGCTGTCATAACTACCAGTGAAGGTGTGTTTAAAACCCAAATGGGGAATCTCAGGATGTTCATGTAGAAATCAACAAAGTGGAACTTTAACCAAGAAACTCATCAGTTCACTTGCCTCTGAGTAGATGGCTGATGCAAATAACTTGACCACACTCTGTAAATGCAATTCCACTTTTGATTCAAGGGAAATATATAATTCAGACTTTGGTAGAAGGACCTGTCAAGTTTCAATTTTTTATAGTGCTGTTGGCATATACATAACCGAGGATGAAAAGGGGATGTCAACCATGAGTAAGGTTTAGAAAACCTAGAAGTCATCTCAGACTGATGGCTGTTTTTTGGATGAAGCTACAATATTCACTCCACAGACACATCTTAAAACGTATTCACTGAGGTGCTGAAATACACATGAGTGTTCAGGGACAGCCACCAAGCCACTGAGTCTCCTTCATGGAAACTCTCCCTGTTTCCCAAACTTAATCCTTTCATGAAAGCCTGAATTAAGATATTTGAGAATCACTCTGAGAAACATCTCTCATTACTATAATCCAGTTACCATTTACTATTTCTTCAAATTTGCACTATTTCCGGAAGGAGATTCTTTTCTTACCTCATATGAACAACCAAATATGAAGTCTGGGTTATTTCATGAGTACTTGGGATTGTACTTGAATAATATTTTTTGCAAAGGAGTTTTTATTTTGCAAAAAAATAAAAATAAATTTATTTTTTAGTTATAGGTGGACATGATATTTTTATTTTTAAAATCTTTATGTGATGCTGAGGATTGATCCCAGTGCCTTATGCATGTGAGTTGAGTGATATCCCTTGGAACCACAATCCCAGCCCTGTGAAGAAGGTTTATAATTGAGAACATCTTTATTTGACATTTGAAAGGAAGAGAAATCTGACAATAAAAAATAAAAAATTACTGTTTTCTCTATTATAAATTGTTCATATTTATTACAAAATAGTCAGTGATATTTTAGCAAAAGAATTTGTGTTTTTATTTCTAAAGGTTTTAGTAATGTTATATAAGCCCAATACACTTACTATTTAAAGAGTTATAAGGTATGCAAAATCATGGTATTAAATTTATATCTTTTCCCCATAATAATGTATTAGTAATAAATTACTCTAAAATAAAAGAACAGCTACAAAAAGATGGAAATTCCAGATGTTTTTCAAGTGTCATGAAAAGATGTTTTCTTATGTATATGAAGGTATGAACTGTGCAAGACATGTCTGCAATTTTCTATATTAATGTCATTCTGCCACAGCACAGAAAAATAATATGTTTAATTTGGTTATAAATTTAAATTTATCCTTATAATTTACTATATACTTCTCCACATCCCTGTTTTTTTACTAATTTGTTTTTGTAGCTGAGATTTAATTTTGGGGTTATTTGCCTCTGAGCTCCATTCCCAGTTCCTTTTTAAAATTTTTATTTATTTATTTACTTATTAATCACCAGATATTTTCCTTTATTTTTTTCCATATTTTTTATTGGTACATTATAATTGTACATGTTTGTGGGATTTTTTGTGACATAGTCCTACAAGCACAAAACATAACAATGCAATTTGGCCAATATCCCTCCCTTGCACTTCCCTCTTTCATCCCTCCCTCTCACCCTTTGGTACCTTTCCTCTACTGATCTTCATTAGATTTTTAAGAGATCCACTCCAACCTTTGTTTTCTTTTTTCCCCTCTAGCTTCTATATATGAGAGAAAATATATGACCCTTAACCTTCTGAGTTTGACTTATTTCACTTAACGTGATGGTTTCATCCATTTTCCTGCAACAGAGTTCTGGTGATTACTGAGTTCCCTTTCTAGTCCCTGATGTACACTGAATGACGTTGGTTCCTATACTATTTTTTTCTGCTTCTGTGTGCAACTTTAAATCCTTCCAGTATTCTCCCACACACTTTAATATTCTTACAACTTGGAGTCTTTTATTTTTTATTTGTTGCATGTAACTGAGAGTACTGACTAACACGATTTTCATTGTTGTTCTCCCTTTAAGACTCTAAACTTACTTCTACATTGTTGCTTTCTTTGTTTTGATGATATATTTATATGTAAAACATATTTCTAACCTGAAGATTCTCTAGATCAGGATCATGTGTTAGCCTTTTTTATTTTCTATTTTGATGCAAATCCTCACTATGTTGCCTAGAGGCTGGCTAACTTTTCAGACTTGTCTCAAACTTCTAATTATTCTGCTTTACTATCCAGAGTGACTAAAATGACTGGCCTGTGTTATATTACCTGGCCTTGGGATATATTTTTAAAAAGCATAAAAGCATAAAGGTGAATAAATTTATATAAGTAAATAAATAAATATTTGTGTACACACACATATACACACATACATATATAAATGTTGTATTGAGAGAACGATATATATATATATATATATATATATATATATAGAGAGAGAGAGAGAGAGAGAGAGAGAGAGATACATATACAGATAGATAGATATGCATATATAGATATGTAAATGTTGTATGGAGAGAAAGATATATATGCATACACACACTCATATATAGATATATAAATGTTGTATGGGGAGAAAGACAAATAAATTGTGATATTATCTGCCTTGTAAAATTTCAAAACAATGAAATTTTATTAGCTTTATATAAGTATACTACATATTTTATGTGAAGTTAGTAGTAAAAATAATATAATATTTTGTAGAAGTTTTAGTAGGTGTATCTTTGAGAATACAAATTTCCAAAAAAGGATTTGAAAAATTAAAGATCTAAAAATTTATGTAAAGATAAAAATACCTGGCTGTTAAATTATTATTCTTAAAGAACTTATGTACTTTAAAAATCAATCATATAAGATAATAATACTTATAATATTATAAATTACAATAATTAAAAAACAATGAAATTTTATGTAAATAATAACTCTGCTAATTTTAAAGGAAGTAGTGTAGCACATTAAAAACAAATATGTGTGTCCTGGTTATGATGTAGTAAGAGGAATATTTTAAAATTCCTTCTGACACCCCCTAACTAGAAACCTCCTTTTTCTTCTCTTCCAATCATATTTGGAGCAGAGGCTTCCAAAGTGAGGTAACATGGAACATACAGATTTCGCTGATGTCTCAGTAGACTGGTAGTGTTGGTGATGTATCTGAAGTCTGAAAGTACCTGTCTTGGAGTAATTAGAGAAGGTGTTCTCAAAGAAAAACAAAATGAAACAAACAAACAATCAAAAAACCCTACTTCTTCCATCATCAGACAAAGGTAAATAAGCCCCACCTGGATAAAAACATTTTTGTCTGCAGCTCTAATTTTGTAAAGCAAAAAATCTTGGATTTTTTGGGGGGAGGTGGTTAATAATGCTAGAAAACAGATCTTAGTTCTCTTTGGTTATATTTATTCCTATGCATTTTATTTTTACATACAAATGCAAATAAAATTATTAAAAATTTATGTTGATTTTTTCATTACTGGTTATGGTTATATAAAATAGATTATCTTTTTAGTATTTATCTTATAATCTATAATTTTACTGAGTTTATTATATAGGATCTGGGAGTGGTATTTTTTCACTCAGATTCTTTGGGATATTCTATGTATGGGATCATGTCACCTGCAAACAGGAGTAGTTTTACTTCTCCCTATTGAATTTGAATGTCTCCTCTATTTCTTTTTCTTGCCTAATTGATCTACCTAGAATTTTTAGTACAATGTTGTGCAGAAGAAGGGAAAGAGGTTATACCTATCCAATTTTTTGTATGGGGAAAAGCTTTAGTTTATCATCACTCAGGAAGATGTCAGGTGTGGGTTTTTCATAAATATGCTTTATTATGTTGAAAAGGTCCTTTTCTTTACCTAGTTTTCTGAGTTTTTTAAAAAATAATTATTAGCATATCTTTTCAAATATCTTTTCCATATCAATTAAAATGATTGTTGATTTTTTTCTATGTTACTTTGGTACATTACATTTATTGATTTTTCTAATTTTGTATGATCATTGCATTAATAGGATAATTTCTTTTGGAAAATATTTATTCCAAAAATTCCATAGTTCACATTATTCTTGCTTTTGAATATTTTATGGGTTTTGACAAATATATAATTATATTATCTTTTTTTTTTTGGCTTTGGAATCATCATAATTCTGCTTTATGGTATCAATTAGAAAATATACCCTACTAATTTTCGCTTGTAAGAGTTTGAGAAGTATTGATATTAATTCTTCTAAAGTTTAATAGACTTTACCAGTAAACCCATGCAGTATTGGACTCTTTCTTTTTTAGAATGTTACTGAAAATTTCTTTGATTTTTAAAATTCTTCATATCTGTTCATTTTTTTTATATCTTCTTTTTCTTATATAATTTAGGTCACAATGGGTATTATGATCAGGATCATTTTACCACTGAGCTTCATACAAGCCATTTTTGTTTTTATTGTTGAGACAAGGTCTCATCATTAAGCTCTCAAGGATGGCCTGAAACTTGCCTTCATCTTGTCTTAGCTTCCTGAGTTGCTGCAACTACAAGTGTGTACTACGGATTCTTGCTCAAATTTACTTTTTTTTTCTAAAAGGCAATTTTGGTAATTTATATGTTTCTAGGCAATGTCTTTATATTCATTTCTGATTTTAGTTTATTTGCATCTATCTCTTTGTTACAGTGGGCTTAGCTATAATTTCATCAATTTTGTTGACATTTTTAGAGTCAATTTTTGGCTTTGTTCTTTTCTTTTTCAGTTTTTCTGCTACCTGTGTTGTTCATCTCTACTCTAATCTTTACTATTTTCTTCCTTTGGCTAAAATTGGGTTAATTTGCCTCTTCTTTTTAAAATTTCTTGAGGTGTAAAATTAGGTTATTATTTTGATATCTTTCTTCCATTTAATGTAGGCTCTCACAGTTAAACAAAGGTAAGTGAATTCTATTAGCATTATGTAATGACCTTTTCTCTAGAGAGATTTTAAATATATATTTTACTTGTATATGGACACAATACCTCTACCTTATTTATTTTTATGTGCTGAGTTTCAAACCCATATGAGGAAAGCATTCTAACAGTGAGCTTCAATCCCAGACTGAGACACTTTTTGATGTACAGTCTCGTTTGTGTGATGTAAGCATATTCTACTCTTATTTTTATGTGGAAACCTGAGTACATTGCTTACATTTACATTATTTAATCACTAGATGCTGAATAGTTTAAGCACTCCTTCCCCAAACAAACAAAAAAGAAAAAAAAAACAATAAATCTCTGTTCTTTGGAAACTCACTACTTATACCTAATAGACAAGCAAACCTGGGGATGAAGCCTTTGTTCAAATTTTCCTACAGTTAATCTAGAAACAAAATATTATTTAAGTCCAACTGGTGTAAGTTGTCTCTGCCTCAGTTTGATAGTTGATGCTCAGTGCAGGGTGACCCAGCTGTGCACATAGCCCCAGAAAGCCACAGGATTAGCTGCTTCCTTCCTGGCTATGTGCAAACAGATGGTCAGCTGCACCTGGTGTTTTCAATATTTTCTACATAAAAATACACATTATGTAAACAGAGATAATTCAGTTTCCTTTTTTCCTATATAGGTGCCATTTTTTTCTGTCTCTTACTGCTCTGAATAGAACTTCCAATGGTACACTGAGTAAGAGTGGTTAAAACCAGACACCTTGGTCTTATTTCTGGTCTTAGAGAAAATGATTTCAGAATTTTTCCATTCAACATTTTCAGTATGATGTTGATTCAGTGTTTTTCTTATATAGGCAGCATTTTTCACTGTTCTTTATCTGTTTTAAGAGGTTTTATTATGAAGAGATGTTGAGTTGTATTAAATATCTATTATTGTCTTTCATTCTTTTTATATAAAACTTTACATTATTGATTTCTTTATGTGTAACCATCCTTCCATTCTTATGGTCAATTACATTTAGTCAGGGTGTATAATATGTTTTATGTGTGGTTAGTTTCAATTTGCTTGTATTTTGTTGAGAAGTGTTGCATCTATTCTCATCAGTGGTATTGAATTGTAACTGTTTTGTGTAGTTGTCTGGTTTTGTTATAGGGATAATGATAAAATCAAAGTTCAAGGACAAATTTATTAACAAAAATCACAATTTTATTGAAAGAGAATTGAATGAAGCAAAGTTTGCTTTTTAACAAAAGAGGCCAGGACCAACCTAAACATGTTATCAGAACCTTGCCAGAGGATCATGAATGCTATATACAAAAGGGCACAAAGAATGGCAGCAGGTACATTTCCATGTACATTTTATGCTTATCATCCTACTTCCTGTTTGACTTCACCAATAAAACGTAAGGACAAAGATGAAATTAATAATTGCATAAGGCCCCTGAGCATAGAGCCATGTGTGATTATGTAGGTTGAATACCCATGCTGCTAGCTCCAGTCTGTCTCTCTCATTCTCTCTCTCTCTCTCTCTCTCTCTCTCTCTCTCTCTCTCTCTCTCTCTTTCTCTCTCTTTTCAAAAAAGAATGCTAGCCATGAAATACAACCTCTTAACAAACTTTTAAATGCTAAAACATTGACAACTCTAGACCTAATGATATATATATAATTATTTAAAGAACTAAACACATTATTGTTATACACATTGTCTAGTGTCCCTTCTACAGAAGCCTCTAGTAACCAGATCTGTATTCTGCTCTGATTTTCTTTGTTTGACTCTTTTGGAAACTTTATTATTGGTGGATCTTCTAAACTGTGTTCTTCTCTTGCTCAATATTGTTTTCTTGGCTAATGAGCTCCCATACCTTTTCCTGTCATAAATGCTGGTGTTACATTATTTTTAAAGTCTGAATAATTTTCTACATGCTCATTAGTCTTCCATCTGTGAATGTTAGGCATCTTTACATCTTGGCTATTGTGGTAATGCTGTCATGAGTCTGGAAGGCCTAATATTTTCTATAAATCTTGATTTCAATTCACTTGTATACACATAATCTGAAGGGGTTAGGCTTCTCAATTTTATATTTTCACCAACATTTTACAATTATTATAATTCTCCATATCTGCTTTATTAAGCTTCATCATTTGTTTTCATTTATTCTTTGATAGCCTCCCTAATGCATATGAGATTCTATATCACTTTTGGTTTTATTATTTGTTTTTTTTATTGACAAAATATATTTGTATATATTTGTGGGCCACAATGAGGTTTTATTACTACCACACGTGGGCAGAGTATCCCCAAAAGTTTTTTGTCTATGGTTTTTACATTCTTAACAAAGAATTGAAGAAGTTACAAGAGGTTGGCAGGCAAAGCAGAGGTTTACTGAAAGTAAAAGTATACATCCTCAAGAGCAGATTGGTCTGAGCCACAAAATAGCTCAGGCCCCAGATGCATATAAAGTGGAGTTTGCTTTTATTGTGTGGCACTAGTTCTCCCCATTCTTACCTCCCAAAAAATGTACCTGACATTTCTTGGCACTTGTAACCACAGTTAAATTTGACATAATTTCTTCTCTAGTGCCTATACATAATGTTTTTTTTTTCCTGAAAGCCCAGATAAAGCATTTAGAGGGAGAAATCCACAGTGCTCATGATATGTTAAGTAGCAACAAGTTAACTTGAGGTTCATCCCTTGGACTATTGCCATGTCCAATATAAAAAGCCTTTCCTTCATGGTCTTGATTTCCCCTTGTGGTAATCCACCTTCCTCTGTTTAGCCCTTAAATGGTTTAGTTTCCCCTCAAAGAAAGAATGTAGGTGGGGCTGAGGGGCCCTAGTCATTCCCCATGCTTAGCTCCCACCTACCTCTGTGACAGTACAAATTCATTAATCAAGTTTAAGTAGCACATTCCTCATGTTTTTTTTATGTGCATATCCCTGAGTATTTGCTGATACAGAGCATAAACATTGCTTTTTTTTTTTTTTTTTTGCTTTCTTTACATCTTCCTTGGGGAAGTAATCTCTTCAGATCACTCGGTTATTTATGAATTTCTGTAGAATTCTAAGAGTACTTTCTTTTGGATATTAACCATTGTGTTATATGTAGTTTGTAAATATCCCCCACACACTTTAGAGATTATCTCTTTGCCTACTTTGCTACATGGAACATTTTGATTTGAATAACATACTGTTTATCTATTTCTGGATACATTTCTTGTCTTTTTGTATTAGTATCTCTCTTTCCTGTTTTCTAACTTGGGGGCTAGAAACTAGATTGCCTTTTCCCACCATAACTCAGACAGCTTAGATAACACACCCACCAGAGGAACCAAGTAATTCAGACTTCAAAGATGGCACCAGAAGATCTAAGGAATAACTATCTTTCAAATTCACGAGTGAATCAAAATTTTGTTACCGGGAGTACCTGGCAGGTAGTCTTTGAATCCCTTATTTTGAAAAAAAAAATCTTTTTTTTTCTGTGAGGAATAAGGGCTCATTCTTATAATTCTAGTGGCTTAGAAAGATGAGGCAGGAGGAATGTAAGTTCAAAGCCAGCCTCAGCAAAAGCAAGGTGCTAGGAAATTCAATGAGACTCTGTCTCTTAATTAAAATTCAAAATACAACTGGGAATGTAGTTCAGTGATTGAGTGCCTCTGAATTTAATCACCACTACACACACACACACACACACACACACACACACACACACCTATTCCCAGTAATGAGCAGCATCACAGCCTCTGGAACAGGAGTCCCCTGTGTTCCTTCTTTACTAGCAAAGCAATAATATACCTGCTTTGCCATTTTCTCAACGCCATGTCTTTCATATTAAATTGGCATCAGGGAGAAGGATCAAGGTTTGGTAGCATATACACAATTTCTGTAGGTATCAGTTTACAGTTAATGTGTATAAAATGTGGAAGTATGAGCACTGGATCATAAGGTAACTTTATTAAGAATAAAAAACACAATGCTTCTTTCCCAGAAGACTGTGTTGGCATCCAAGAAAGAATCAAAGAGAATTTCTGTGCTCCACATCCAACCAGTATTTGTTACTATTGTGTTTTGAGTGAGTGTGTGCCATTTGTTATTGGCTACAGAAATCTACTATAAATTTTAGTTTCATTTCTCATTTGCCAGGAACTGTTTGGAATATTTTCATATGTTTTCATGCTTTTTCTAGAGCTTATTTTGTGAATGGTATTTTCATGTCTTCTTCTATACTTGTCATTCACTGTGGCAAAGCACCCTGTCATTTCAACTAGTTGGACATAATCATTAATTGGTGAATTATTATTGTGTATTTTGATTATTTCATTATTTAGAGGGTATACATCTACAACATTTCTATAAGTTACATGAACCAGTTCTTAATTTTCAGTTGTATATTAGGTCATAATTTTAATTCGAAATTACGACACAAAAGAAAAAATATTATGAGGCAGTAGAATCTAAGGTATATATGATATTTCAACATTTCCCACAGTACATCATTTGATATATTCAGTGACATAATATACTGACATTTATCTAGAAATGCAATTTTAATATTTTTTCTTTTTCTTTTTAAAATAATACTACAAATCCATAAGTTTTATCGATGAATTATTAAGACCAGATATTTTTAATATTTCTCTATTATTTGAATTTTACATTTTGATCTCTTGTGAAACGTATTACCCAGATAATGATGAAACCATTGCTAAATAAGGCAACATATCCTTCAAAGAGTGGGCAGCATAGACTGATGCTTAATTGAATCCATAGCAAGAACTCCTCTTTCTTCTTTAGATAAATTGCAATGTGGCACAAACCTGTAATCTCAGCTGCTTGGGAGATTGAGGCAGGAGAATCAAAAGTTTGAGCCCATTCTCTAACAACTTAGAAAGAGCCTAAGCAACTTACTGAGATGCTGTTTCAATAAATAAATAAATAAACATTTGGGGGTGTGGCTTGATGCTTAATCACCACTGGGTGTGATTCATGGGCAAAAAAAAAAAAAGAAAAAGAAAAAAAAGTAAAAAGATTGAACCAAATACACTAAAATGCTTTAAAATTTCTAGAAAGTATACAAGTTACATGTTGACATCTTTAGAATCATAACACATGAAATTCTATTTAGAGAACTTTTTCACCGCTATCTATGAAGTTACTGGTAACTCTTTAAAATATATTTTATCTATGCATTTTATTGGGTACATTATGATAATTCAGTACACATAAGTAGTAGTATTCAAATTATATTAACAAGTATTTTCATCTCTTTAAATGTTAATTATCTTTATGTATTGTAAATTTATTTATATATTAATTTATTGGTGCTTCAGTTCAAACTCAGTGGTACTTATCCACTGAGCCACACCTCCAGCCTTCTTTTGTTATTTTAATTAGAGACAGGATTGCTGAGGCTGATTTTGAACTCAATCTTTGAAGTCAGTGGGATTACAGACATGTGCCACCTGCTAGGTGTAAATTTTATTTTGAAACACATTTTAGGTTATTTTCAACAATAGTTACCCAACCATGCCATAGAAGTACTAGGAGTGATTCCTCCATTTGGTCTTTGTGCTCCTCAATCAACTCTTTCAGTCTGTCCATTTCTACTCTTCCCATATACTTGTGATCACTATTCCATTCTGTTCTACTGTATTTACTTATTGCTTTCTACAAATGAATGAGAACCTGTGATGTTTGTTCTTCTGCACTGGGCATATTACACTTAACATAAAAAAAGATCATGGTGTACTTCTTATTATGGTAAGGTGCACAAAATAGAAAATATAATATTTTGATACTTTCTTTCTTTCTTTTTCTTTTAATGCCAGCTCAATTGAGAAAGTCAACTCTTAAGTGTCAAGAAGCAGTTTTTTTAGAATCCAAACCCTGCATTCATATTTATTGAATTTCTCCAGCTGTGATTATACATAGTAGAATGTGAACCTCACTACTTTAACATTATTTTTCTATCTAATGAAATACTTGATAATAATTATCATATGATATGTAAAAGCTCAAGGAGATGTAAAACTATTCTCAACAAAGTAGATATTATAGCACATGCCTAATTTTTTTGTCTATACAAAGTAAACACATAAAACTACCTATCTTTATTTCACTGACTTCTTTAAATGATCCTTTGTCTTATCTTTTGAAGAATAAAGGAAGGCTATTTTTTTTTAATCTAGGATGGACTTTGACCAAATTTATTTCTTTTGAAATTAGTAGATATTGTTCTTCTATTAGTGAAAGGCCAGCAGATTCTCTATTTGCTGATTTATGATTTGCAGATGGTTACCATGTCATAGGGGAAAAAAATTTTAAAAGTCTCTTGAAGAAATACTGTAGAAGTAATAGGATTTTCATGAGCTGAGTCTCCTAATAAACTATTTGTTTCAGCTAAAAAGAAAAAAACAAAACCAACTGGGTCCAGGTTCATTGCGGTTCATTGTCCAGGTTCACTCCTCTTATTTCTTGTCTGGTACAGCTTTCAGTGAATCAGTTACATGAATGTAGGACTACTGTATTATTGTCCATTTAAATATTGATATGCTTCCAAGAAATACCCATAACATTGGCTAACTACATAGGTTATAACTGCAACCATTTACTGTGCTTCTTTCATACCAGTAAATACACCCAGTGCTGTACACAAATGATCACATTTACTCCTCACTGTAGTTTTATAGGGTGGATTTTAAAGGTGCCCTTTATACAGGAGAAAGCCAAGGCCCAGAAGGTTTGGAGTCCTCCAAAGTCCACTAGGCAGAGCAGCGAAGGTAAAATTTTAGCCCTGTGCCCTTGGCAGCAAAGCCCTTGTGTGTGTCTAAAGAAACATTGGTAAGCTGTATGTATTTTCCATTTCTGCTTTTGGCCTAAGGTTCATGTTTATTCAACCCCAGGTTTGCTTTTTTCTTTTTTCATCTTAATAAAGCATCAACAGCTCTTGTCTTTGGTTTCACGTGCACCTTCTGCCAGCTGAACCATGAAGGGGAGAAGCAGAGTGGGAGGAGGTTACTGTGCTCAATACCAATGTCTCTCCAGGATACCCTTTACAGCGCCTCTGCTGGTTGGGCGCCACTCCTTCCCTGTGTTGGCTACCAGGCGTTGAACTACGTTTCCCAGCAAACCCCGTGGTAAGAGCACAGGCTCCACCAGCTTTCCTTTCTCTTTGCCTCCCCATCGCGGCGTGATGATGTTTCATCAGGCCCTGACAAAGCACTTCTCCACAAGCACCCCCTTATAGGCTCCAATTTGCTAGCTCTGGCTTTGCTGGTTGTGTGCACTCTAGATGCAGTGGGTGGTTCCTGGTGTGGGAAGCAGAACATGCTGATGGTCCCAGGCCTGGGCACATAATTGTATGATTTTTAAGGGACACTTTCAATAGACTTCTGATTCAGAGTTGGATACCTATCAGTGAGACAGAATGGGAGCGTGATGCTTGGCACAGGAGAGAGGGACAAACCCAGGCTGGGGAGTCTGAGAAGGGACTGTGGGAGGAAGGTGAGTGCAGCTGGAGGTACACTGTGTTCATGATTAGGGGGTCCATTGGCAGAGAGGAACCATCTGGCAGGTTCCCAGCACAGATTAAGATCCTGGGAGAGCACAAAGAAGTACCTGCTTTGAGCATTTAGGTCCAGGAAAGAGGCAACATTGACAGGTGGCCATGTGGAAGGCACCTGCTTTTTCCAATAGGGTCCCCATGCTCTGGGGAGTCCCCAGGATGAGCAGCACTGTGTGTGCCTTGGAGGTTTTAGTTCTCATTTACCTGGAGGCATGACAACTCTGCTTTCCACTGGAATCAGGAAAACACTCTCACCTCCTCCACCTTGGCTGCCTTCTATCCAGTCCCCTGGCTGTGTTTCTTTGAGACATTGCTGAGTGTCACAAAGGAAAACCTACCCCTGCATGAGCTGGCAGGAAGCAGTATGTATCTGTGGGTCCTGGCACCTACGTGGACATGGGGACTTCTGCTGGTCACTGAACAACACTGTACTGTTGACTGTTTGGGGCATGATCTATCACTTTCATCCAACTTTAGATAGCCAAGGTCATTATCTTTCTGTAGTAGCCTTTGGATAATGGCTATACAATGATTTTTATACCTGTATTGCTCTGGTAGAGGAATACTTCTCAGCAAACATTATTAAAAGATTTTTAATCCATGAAAACTTAACCAGCCAAACTGGTTTAGAGCACAGGGTCATGACTAAGCTGCTGTGCCTGGCATCTTTATCTAATAGCTGCCATCTGCTGCAGAGATAGAGAAACTCTCTCTAAACTCACACACATGCACATTCAATCACATATTAGAATCAATGTCGGATTGATTTTTCTCTTTTTGGCTTAATACACAATAAAGCAAATGGCCCATAAAGAAGAAAGAAAAGGTTTTCTTCAATAAGAAAGTGTTTATATATGAAAACATTTTGATAGTTGACAGGAAAGGTGATAAAATGGATTTGATGTGTATCTTGACTGAGGGTTCACATGACTTCTGTAAGAATTTTGGTTAGTGCTGGTGTTTAGTACTTTCTTCTCTTGCCTCTGGAACACATTTCCCTGAGAATTCTCATAGAAATTCTCATAGATTAGTAGAAATAGTTTTTCAGATATTAGGGGATGTTGTGGCTAAAATGAGACACCAGGAACTTTAAATACCTTAATGACCTGAGGTGGGGATGATGAGCCTTTTTATGATTCAAGGGTTTTGCTTTTTAATTTTTTCCTTACTTTTTGCAGTCAGAAGCAGCATTTTGTATAGAGATCAGGGGCCTGAGAGTTTCAGGTAAAATCCACTGACTGGAACCAAGGTTGATGTTCGAGTTTCGATGGCCATGGCCCATGGAAATTAATTGTAGTGCAGTTTCTCACTTAAACTAGGGGCAGCCAGCTTGCAGGTAGAGGCTGGGCAGGAGGTATTTCCTTGTGGACTGGGACAGCGAGCTTACACTTAGAGGTCGGGCAGAATGCAGATTCTTGGGGACTGGGGCAGTCAGCCTGCTGGGAGAGGCTGGGCAGGAGGCAGATCCTTGGGGACCACAGTCAGCCAGCCAGCTGGGACAGGCTGGGCAGGAGGCAGCTTTGCAGGGACCATGTTCCTTTAATTTTAAGGCCCTGTCTTTTCCTTGGGATCCAGAGCCCTCTGCTGGAGGTCAAGGCCAGAGGTAAGTGCTGATCAGTCATCTTCTTAACCTTGTAGTCAAGTCTGCTAATGCTCATTATCTGTTCCCTTCTCATTCTGGGGAACCTGCTTGGTCCCTTCACAGCTGCCCACTAGGACCAAGGACAGCTTTTTGAACCTGAGGTGAGGGCAGAAGTGATGTGTGTCCCCTTCCGATAAGGTGGCCCTTCCCTTGCTCCTTTGAATGGGGACTGCAGGGGAGTGTGAGGGCTGTGAGGCCTACAGAACCAGAAGGCACCCAGAACTCAGGCAGCCATACCAGTGTCTGCAGCTCATTTGGTAGCATGCTGGCCAGGTCCACGGGTTACAGAAGAGAGGAGTTTCACCCATGTTCCACCCAGTATTGGCTAACATGAAGCTCCCAGAGATGGATCGATTAACACCTTGAGGGTGATGACCCTGGGTGTAGGCCTGGAAGGGATGTGCATTCTGGGGGCTGGGGTAGAGCTCTCAGATGGTTGTGTCTTTGCCCAAAGGTAGGTTTATATGCTGTCCCTGATGACAGGATATGGGCTGATTTGGAATTGAGTTATTGCAGTTCATCAAGGTGGGGGTCACAGTATATCAGGGAGTGCCACAACACAGGGTGACTATGTCCTTATGAGGGGTTTGAAGGGTGAAGAAGGGCACACGGGGTCCTCTGAGGATAGAGGAGGAGGCTGGAGCAAGGCAGCTTGGAAAGAAAGGCTTCAAGGTCTGCAGGCACCATTGGAGCTGGAAGGGCACAGGATGGCACCTGGAGGTGTCCCAAGAGCATGGCCTAGTTACCTGTCTTAGTCTTTCGGCCTCCAGGACACAAAGGTTGAGTCTTTAAGTCACCCAGGGTTTCCAGCTTTGTTCCAGCAGCCACAGGGAGCAGAGTATGCCAGCATGGCCATTTGCAGGTGCCCAGGCTGGTCAAAGGTTTTGGTATGGCCACCTAGAGGTGGACCCCAAAGATTACCTACAAGAAAATCACCTATGGGAACATCAGAACTTCTAGGATTCTTAAATGTTTACCTGAGGCTTTCATACAAACTTCCCTCAGCTAGCTCCATCAAGTGGTGCCCAAGGGTGACTGAGAATCTTGGGAGAGCCTGGTTATGAAGGCAAAGGTGGGGAGTTGCAAAGTCATACTGAGGTTCTGCAGGTGCTAAGCACTGTGGCCTTGTGCTTTGTCTTCCTGGTCTGCCCTTTGGCATGCAGGACCTCTGCCTGGCCAAGTGTTTAGCTTAGCAGTTTCCAGGACAATTTGTAGCAATATTCCCTGGGTTCCTTTGCCTGCACACCTCTGCCACATGGGTTAGCTTATGAGGAATCCCTTAGCACCTGTCACAGTGGCTATAGCACTTCCAGGTTTGCAGATCCCTGTGAGAAATGCAGGTGGAAATCAAGGAAGGCACTTGTTTAGGTTTTGCTTTGAAGTTTAAATTTTGCTTTTTTATTTTTTTTCTCTCTCTCAAAAAAAAGGGGGGTGGTGGTTTCCAGCAAATCAGTTTGGTACAGCCTGGTGTATCAAACTCCACTGGTCCATGTAATTTCCCATCTGACTAAAATCACTTAAATTACTTTCTTTCAAAATACTAAGATTTTTAAAGGTGGTTATTTAATTAGAGTGCCATTGGAGAGACAGATAAGTCTAATAGCCCAATTTATTTCATGAGTGATCCCACTCAGAGTGCAGGCGGCCATTTTTTGTGGTGATGGTAAGATCATAGATGTCTGCCCTTCCCTTCTCAGGCTGACTGCTCAGATAGAACCTTCCATCAAATACTCACTCTCCCTTCTTTTTCCTCCCTTTCTTCTTCTGGGAGAGAGATGCTAGTCTACATAGTAGAAAAACAAAAAATTTCAATAAAGATTCTCCTGAGTTTATGAAATGTATCTGTTATTTTCCATTTGCAAATCACAAAAAAATCCATTTAAAATAGATTTAAACAAATTAAAATGAGTAATATTTTGTTTAGCTGAAGTATTCAGGGGAACAGTGCACTGCAGATCCAGTAGCATCCAAGGGTTCATCAGCGTACAGATTATCTTCACTTTCATTTTTGCCTTCTGCGATGTGTCCCATGGTCAGACAGGCTCTTTCCTCATGGAAGCAGCTCCAGCCTCATGTCTCTCTGGACTTATAGCCAGAAGAACAAAACTCTCCTCAGGGAGTCATCCAGCCCTGGATGTGTTCTAATTGCATGCTGGTAAAAGTGGAGGGTTTGGGGTTTCTGATCCTCTTAGGCATTGATCTGCAGACATGGCAGTGCACACAGCTGCAAGGTAGCTAGAAGGTCCACTGCAGGACTCGTGGACACGGGGCAGCTGGTCACTGCCAGCCTGGGAAACAGCAGGTGGGAAGAGGAGGTGCTGTGTCCAGCTGATGGCAGGTTCTTCAGATGTCACCAGGAAACTATTTCAGGGCTTTAGACTGATAGCACTGGGGAGAAGAGAAACTTCATGAGGCCTCTCTTTTAGACTCTCAGGCAGACAGGGGTACCCAGCACAATACCTCCAGCATGATGTCTCCCAAAGCACGTGTGCTGTGTACTTCTGCTGTGAACTTCACCTTCCATAAGATTTGTGCATGGCTGTGCCACTCTCCAAGGCCACTGAGCTTATTTGCTATGGGCTCCAAGGTCGCATGGCCATTCCCCCTAACAACTCCTCTTGTGGAAGTGTGTGGCTGATTCACCACCTTCCCACTCCTCAATTCCCAAGAAGCATTACTCAAAAAGGATTTGCGAATGTGCAGATGTGCAGAAACCATGGAGAGTAGTGTGGAGGTTCCTTGGAAAAATAAAAATAGAACAACCATATGGCCCAGCAAGCCCTTTTCTGTGTATATTTAAAAGAAATGAAATCAGCATGTGGAAGAGACATCTGTAATCATAGGTTTGTTGCAACACCCTTCACAATAGGAAGGGACAGAATTCATCGTAATGTCCTGAGGATGGATGGATGGATAAGCAAATTGGCAGGTATACTGTGGAATATTATTCAACCCTAAAAAGGAAGGAGATGCCAGCACTTTCACCAACTTGGATGGACTTAAAGGAAGTTGTGCTGAATTACTTAAGTCAGGCAAAGAGAAATCTGGCACAACCTCACTTACATGTGCAATCTTAAAATGTGAACTTACAGAGGCTGAGAATAAAAGGTGGTCACCAGGGGTGAGGGCGAGAAATAGGTGTTGGTCAAAGCTACATGGGCACATGTATGCCAGGTGAATGAGACCTAGAGATCTGCACCCTAGCTGCCCACAGTTAAGAATGTGGATTGTGCTCTTTAAAACATGTTAAGAGGACAGATGTCTTGTTAAGTATTTTTCATAACAAAGCAAAGCTCACAGGGGAGCCTGAGAAATGGCAGGAGGCCTTGTGGGACCAGGGTGTTCCAGGTGTGTGCAGTGGCCAGCCCTTCTGAGCTGTGCCATTAGATATGAAGAATTATTTGTTTCAATTGTGCCTCCTACTAAGTCATGGGTCATGAAGTTTTAATTCAGATGGATTCTCTAGGGGCCAGGAGGCATCTCTTCCACCTGAGCTCTTAAATGGACTCAGCTTCTCATGCTGAACACTTTTCACATGCCTACACCCTCCCCAATACCTGCAGCTGTGGGAGATGTGCTGCACATTTGCAGAGACCGTTTGCCAAGGGGCAAGGATTGGGAATGCAGCCCACCCTGCTCCTCAGTCCTCAATGTAAGGTGCACGAGTTCCCGGGACTAGCTGCTGCCCTCCTCTTCTGCTCTGCATGCTGCCGTGTTCAACTTGTTTTTATGGTAAGTAGATTAGTAACAAATTCACTTTTTTGGGGGGGTGGGAAGGAAGGATGGCCTTAGGCCTGAGCCTAAGAAACTCCATTTTAACAAACCTGCAGTTTTGCCAGGGACACCAAAGATCCCTCCAGTATGGCCTCAAACAATTTCCTTTGCCTCACCCAGATAAAGAGAGTGAAGCCCCTGGCAGGCTGTCCTCACCTGATAAGAGGGAAAGAAAAGATCAGGGTGGAGACCACAAAACCAAATGTTTCTGACCCCAGGGTGAATGATGTCACTGAGAAATCTGGTGGTATCTGATAAGGATTTAAAGGGGGGGTCAAAAAAACCCTAAAAGTTAGTGTAAATAATAGAGCAAATGAACTGGCATTCAGCCCACCAAATAAAGGATGCACTCAAGCTGGAAAGCCTGATGAGGACCTGCTATCCCATCATTGTCATCATTTCCTAAGCCTCTGCATGATCCTCACCACTCTTAAACTCTACCACCTTGTCTGGGCCTTGGTAACAGCCGCGACTTCTCCCATGGCCCCCTTCTCAACCAGTCGCCCACTTCATGCCAAGAAAAGCCTGCCTTGGTTCCAGACCTGATCACTGCATTCTGAGTGAGTCTGCATGTGCTGGACTCAAAGCCTAAGACTTAAGACCTTCGAATAGAGCATGCAGAGGGAATGTCATTAGCCTATCATGATTAAGTGTGTTTTGCAGTGCTAAGAATTAATCTAGAATTTTTTCCTGTGAATTGATTATGTCTATTGCAGTGTCAAGCATTAAGGATTGTTATTTTATTGATTAATAACCTATAGAGTAAAATTCCATTGAGTAATTTGAGTGAATAAAGCATTGAAAATGAAAAGGTGCATGGACATTCTTTATTTCTTTCCTTGACTTCATATGTCACAATTTTGACCCCTCATGACAGGGGGTTACTGTGGATTCAGCCCAGGGGTGCTTAACCCCTGAGCCACATCCCCAGCCCTTTTTATTTTTCTCATTTTAAGATAGGTTCTTGCTAAGTTTTTTAGGGCCTCACTAAATTGCTGAGGCTGGCTTTGACATTGTGATCCTGGCTCAGCTTCCTGAGTCTCTGTGAATATAGGCATGACACTTTTTTTCATAGAGGGCTAGTAAATTAATTTTGGTGGTTTTCCTTTTTATTTGTATCTTCAATATTGAGATCTCTTTCTCTTTTTACCACAAACTGTTTTCTCCAAGATAACCCCACTTGGCATAGTCAATCATCAGAGCCTCAGGTACTTTTGGGATAGTGCGGACAGCCTAGGGGATGTTTCTGCAGAGCTGTGCTGTGAGGTCCATCCCTCTCAACAAAAGGAGCAAGTGTAGAGAGAAGGATGTGACCTTCCAGAGCCACCTACAGGGCTCCAGGTGAATAAGACCATTAGGTGGACATGGCCACAGGTACCTGGCCTGGATTTACCCTGCAGACAGCATGACCTTGGTGGCCATGCAGTGGGCAGCTGCACTGGAGGAGAAGTGGAATAAGGCATCCCATCACTGCACCAACAAAGGACATATTGGCCTGGATGGGGATCTAATTGGGACAAGAAGACCCAAGTAGTTTGAGGTCCTGCTCTTCTGCAGGGACAGATGCCAAGGGAATTGGAGCAGGAAGTGGGAGAGGTGGCTTTCTCTGAACAAGGCTGTGCTGTTTGGATGGTCACTGAAATGCCCACTAGAGAGCCACCTTTGCATACTTGTTGGGCCCTTCTAGAGTGAGCCATGAGCCATCAAGCATCAGTGCTGATCAGGGGAGACCCATGGCTTCCCTGACCACCATGGGGTCAGGACCCTGAGGACAGGGGAAAACTGCTTGAGGTGGGGGACATAGGATCTATAGTCTGACCCCTTGCTGTATTGAGCCCATGAAGAGGCCAGCCCCAACAGGTCCTCATGCTGTGCAAGGCGGGACCCTGCATCAAATCAATGTAAATTTTTAGGATGGTGGCAGTTGTTTAAATTTATTTTTAAAAGCAGCTTTACTGAGGTAAAATTGATATACAAAGAGCTGCACATGTTGAATACTGAACATTATAGTACCTAGTATGTGATAGTTTTATTATGATTACAACAGTTAATATAAATACAATATCTATTATAAATCAATATCTATTACATGTTTCATGTCCAATAAATGTAAATTTATTCTCAGCCTCCTCTATTGCTCTCTCATTCTCCTCTCATCTCTCTGTCTCTCTCTCTCTCTCTCTCTCTCTCTCTCTCTCTCTCTATCTATCTCTCTCTTTCTCCTTTCTTTCCTTTTGAACTGCTGCAATAAAGATCTCTTGGTCACTCCAAGTGTTGGAGTCACTTTCTTTTCAAATCTACACATGAAATTAGGTAAAAGATGCCTAAACTCTTTTATCTACATGAGATATGGATCTGTTTCTTTGCATGTTGGCTTAGTTTCTAAAAATTGATGAGGATAATTTCCTGATAAATTATTCTTTTCTTGGAGGGCAAAGTCAAAGACCAATTAACCAACAGTGGGGATCCCCATAATTTGGGGTGTTCTGGATATTCTATTTTAGCCAATTTCTTGCCCTGCAGCTAGACATTTATTATTGGGCTATAAAGTTAATTTTGTGGAAGAGAAGCTGAGAAAGACATTTGTTAACATCCCAGAGGCCCCAGAGGCATCAGCTGAGGCCTCCTTCACTTCTAACCAGCTCCCAAAAAACACAGTTGTAGCAGAAACATCTGTCAGTCTGAATTAAAAAAAAAAACTAACAAAAATAGATACATTATTATTGTTATTATTATCTGTTTTCCTAATCCACCATCCACATTTTCACCACCCACAGCCAATAGAGCAGGGATGGAGGTCTATATAAGTGAGTCTTGGCTTCATAATGTATATTGTTCTACATCTTGGCTGCAGCCTTAGGAGCTACGCACCATAGTCCATAAATCTACTACTTGATCATGGTTTGATTTTTTTTGTTTAGCACAAATCCAAATAGCCCCCAAACTCTTGCCATCAAAACAGTGGGGAGATATGGTGCCTCAGAGTTACAGAAAGTGAGTGCGCATGCATAGGCCTTCACCTCCTAGAGGAGGGCTTGCATTTTCTCTTTAACTAAAACTATATATATATATATATATATATATATATATATATATATCACGTGCCAAAGCTGAATAAGAAGCACATATAGAGGGTCCTGTGATGTCACTCAGTTGGGATATGGCATGGCAAGGCAGATTCATCTAAGACTATGGACACATAGCCCTCCCACGTTGGTCCCCTGACCCTTGAATAGGCACTGCCAATCCCCTGGGCCTTACTGTTTCCAATGCAAGAGGGGTGCCAAGCTGCCCATGCCTGTGTGGGAGACGCTGTGGGATGGAAATGATGGCCCCTGACATTGTTTGAACTTAAGATCTTCTCCAGGGCCTGTACTCCAGGTCTGGAGCTCTCCTCCAACATATTCAAATCAGATTTTTTGCTAGTGAGAGGAAGAGGTTGGCTCTCCAGGTAATTTTGCCTGCCTTTTCAAATCTACCTCCTGCATAGCATCAAAGTTCTGGTTGGACATTTGTTCTCACAGTAATGTCACTGTCAGCTCTCTGTGTGATTCTGGCTTCCTAACTTGTTACCTCAGCAGTTTTCACCAGGGATTATTAATATGAGTTTTATCTTGTGTGGAAATAGATAATCAATTTTTGCTTATACAAGTCCCTGAAAGCATTAGACATTCATTAAGAGACAAATGCATGAGTGAGTTATAAAAAATAGTTTACTACAGTACCAAGGATGGGCTTCTCTAATTTTCTATTTTTTTTTTTTTACAAAGGAAAAGAGAAAAGTTGATATCACAGCTAAGGCAATGCCTGGCTTAGGTGCTTTTCCTACCCCTGAGTTCCCTCCCTGGTTCCTCAGACTGTGACCTGCATAGGAAGCATTGTCATTGCAGTTGTAGCTGATTAAGATGGAGTCATCCTGGAGCAGGCTGAGCCCTTAATCCAACATGACTGGGGACCTTATAAGAAAAGAAATTTGGACACATATTTAGACATACACACTGAGAGGGTGCCATGTGGGCCTGAACCCTGCTCCTCCAGCCAAGGAACTACTAGGCGCTAGGAGAGGAGATGAGGCAGACCCTTCCCTGGAGCTTCCAGATGGAACAGGGCCTTGCTGAGACCTTGTCTTACACCTCTGGATTCCAGAACGTTGAGGTTCTATCTGATGCTCCAGCCGACCCATACTAGTCTTTCAGGAACCTCGACATCTCTCTGAGCAATCACCACATCTTCCTGCTCAACCCATCAGTTATGCTTGGTGACCAGAAATTTCTTTCCCAACATGTCTTCAGGGACCAACTGGAGCTGCCCTCAGTAACCAGCCTGACATATACCCTGCTGTAGAGAGGCACGTGTGTGGTCAGGGAATTTGATCCAAACTCTGGGCACTTATTATTATAGTGTGACTTGGAGAACACAGTAAGTCCTAAGCACCAGTTTCCTCATATGGGAAAGGGGATGACAGCTTCTTCCTCACAGGGTTGTCGTGAGCAATGGGTGACATAATGCTGAGAAGACCTTTAGCAGATGGCCAGGTACAGAAATGGGTTCAATGAAAGGCAGCTGTTTTAAGTACACTTCACTCTCCTTGTGATCTGAAGAGCATCTTTTTTTCTTCCTTCACTTCTCATTTATTGGATTTATTAGAACCCTGATTTATTTCCTCTTAAGTAAAATTCTGAGTTGATATGGTGACTAGTTTTAATTATCAATCAAGTGTCCTCCTTAATCCAAAGTCAAGGGGGAATCTGGGCTGTTTATCTTTTGTTGCTTGGTCATTCCTGGGTGCAGCATCCCTTCATTCTCAGGTGGCTGCCACGTTGCTGGGATGGAGAGTGGAAGAATAGGATCAATCCTGGGAGGAGGCCTGCCATAGTCCACCAGCCAGAGTAGAATATGGTGGCCAGAGCTGATGACCAGGGCACTAATCAGGAAAAACCCATGAGAAGTGTGTGTTCTACTAGTTCACACAATGGGGGAAAATGGAACTGGGAGAAGCCACCTGTCTGTACCACAGACACACATGAGCATGTAGATGACCATCCATAAAATGTGGTAGAACCAATGAGTGTCACTGGCTCCTAGGGGTGTAGCCTGAGCACTGGACAGGTGAGAAGGTGTCCTGCCAAGTCATGGTCCACCAAACAGGGGGCTTAGACACATAACTGGGATTGGCAGCTGAGGCAGCCAGGAAGATTGGAAAGAGGCCTCACTCATGAGCACTCCCATGACCCATAGGGACTAGGACAAGGCATCTTCTGCATGAAGCAGAACATAAGCTCTTTCAAGTAAGTTGCCCCTCCATTTACAAAGATACATTTAACTGGTCCAGTGTGGCTTTTGCTAGGAGCAGAATGGACTATGTGTAATGTAGAAGAGTATTTCTGATTTAGGTAAAGATATAGGGTGCTGTTAGGAAAGAATAACTGTGCTAGGAACTGCAGGGAGCCACAGATAAGTCAAAAAACCCAAGATATTGGGTGCTAGTCATTTAAGACAAATTCTCAAGTGAAATCCCCATAGTTTGAGGGGCCAGTGGTATTTATGTGCTGCACTTTAGCTACGTGGAACCCCCGAGATGCCAAGGAATCTCCACCCCTATTTGACCTTTGTCTTCAGCATCAGCAGTATTTGAGTTTGTGGGAAAAGATTGCTGCATCTCAGTTTCAGTTAACTTGCCATCACATTGATCTGCTGTAGATTGCTCTTCCTCATGGGTTTGAGAAGAAAGCTCCCAGATGTGGTGGGTTGTAACAGGAGCTAAGAGGATGTCCCAACCACTGATGGCCTCATCACTGAAATGAAATCCAGCTGCACAAAACTCTTGACACACAGACACGCTTGCACATACAGGAGGCAGAAGAGCTGAAGGGAAGTGGTGATGTGAAATGAGCATGCAAACTTACATCCACAAGTGAGAAGGGACTCAGTTTTGGTTTTCTCATCTCTGTACCACTTTTGGTTAAGGAGACTGGCCAGCACAGACCAAGAGGCTCCAACTACCTTTTTCCAGCCACCTCTAACACAGAGACTGCTCACCCGTTATGGACCCCCAGATGCCTGATATCATCAATAACTAAAGCCAGAGGGCAATGAGTGGATCTGTCAAGGGACACCAAGGTCCCTTCTATTATGACTCCAGACCTCAAACCCCCAGAGCACTCTGACATCAAGAAGTAAGCGTTGCTTCCCAGTCTGGAGGCTTGGTGAACAGATCATTTTGATAAGGGTGCATTCAAACTGGGGTTATAAAATCCTATCACCCTCATTCTGAATGTTCATTTTGCTATATCCTGTTAGTGAGAGGGCACTTCTTGGAGGTGCTGGGTATGGGTGAAGGCCAGGCAGGGCAGGGGAGGGCAGGAATGCCCCAGAGGATGGACTTGAAGGATCAGGGCATTGAGGTCACCCTTTCACCAGCCATGATTTCTGTACCACACGAAGGAGGTGACATCTACTTCAGAGCTGTCATAAGAATTGAATCAAAGCCAGGTGCTGTGGAGTATGCCTGTAATTACAGCACCTCTGGAGGCTGAGGCAGGATGATCACCAGTTGGAGGCCAGCCTCAGCAACTTAGTGAGGCCCTAAGCAACTCAGTGAGACCCTGTTACTAAATAAAATAAAAAATGGCTGGGGATGAGGCCCAGGGATGAAGCACCTCTGCTCAGTCCTCAGTACTAAAAAAAAAAAAAAAAAAAAAAAAAAAAAGAGGATTAAATTGAATAATCACCACTCTCACAGTGCCTAGCACATGGTAGTTATTTAGCAAGTGCTATTTTCTTCTGCATTTAAAAGGATTTAAAGAGCATAAAGGTGATCCTCTCAGTCCAGCTCTGCTGTTGATTAGTTTTTGATGTGGAAGAAATTTAAATAATAGCTCTGGGGTCCCAGTTTCTACGTGCTGTTAAACTAGGTTAAGAGTATTGGCCAGATCAAATGATAGGTAGCTGCAATAATGGGGATTAGCCTCAGAGTCAGCCAAGCCTAGCCTCTGTTAACTGGAATGTGTTATTTAGAAAACAATATTTACAATTTTCTACTCCGCCATCTTCCATACAGCATGCCTTAGAGATATTAAGTTAGAAGTTTAAATAATTGAGTGAGAAATCCATCTAACTTAAATTTGTGAGTTTCAGACACAAATCAAGATTGTAGAATATATTTATGTATTAATGAATTAATAATTAATGAATTAAGTAATGCATTATTAAATATTAAGTAATACATTTATTATTCAATGCTTTAAATTAATGCATTATTATTCTACATTTTTGGATCCTTTTCTTATCTTTTAAGCCAAAAATATATAAAAGACAGAAATTTGAACTTCAAATTTATACATGAAATATGTTTATTAACTATAAAATTTCAAAATATTTAGAAATTTAAGAAATACAAAATAAAAACCCATCATGGGAAAAATTAAGTAATATTGATGAACATTTAAAACAAATTAATAATCATTAACTCAAAAGGAGTTTTAAATAAGTATCTATTTGTGGAAACTATTTTGCTATTGAATATAAATGATACTCCCCATCACAGAGACTTACTGAAATTAGAGCATATGTGATCATGATAACATGTAAGTATGCAATGGTACTCATCCAAACACTTGAAGCCCAAGGGCATGGCTTAATACAATTACGTCTTGGAAGAGATAAATAACAATCTGTAGGAAAAATGGTCACTGGGGCCAGTTACATTTCATAATATATCCAGTTTTAAAAAGAGCATAAAACACTATGTATAAATTTTACATAGATGCCTTATGCAAGTGGTATTTCACATGTGCACATTTTTAGAAATGAAAAATGTAGAACTTATGAGAAAATAAAAGTCACAAAAAGCACATAAAAGACTGAATTATACATCCCATGTAAATAATAAAACTCAACATTACAAAGGTGATCATTTTCCCCAAAATTAACCGACAATATATCTCACCAAAACTGCTATGTAGAAATATGAATATATCACAGTGAAGTCTACTTTTATGTGTATTCTATAAAGCAATAATTTAAAAAAGTATAAATAAATATACAATAAAAGAAACTTGGGGAATTGGGAAAGGGGAACTATGGGATACTGAAGGGGAGCAAATTATATTTCATGTTTTATGGTTATGTCAAAATAAACCTGACTATTAAATACAACAATAATGTAATAATAAAAAAATCATCAAGCTTTACTTTAAATGAAGTAAGAAACCAAAGCAATAATTTTTAAAATTCATCAACAAAGTTATATGTAACTTTAGCCAAAAAAACTTTTCAATTATAAGAGCAAAAAAAGAACTTATTATGGCCTACTCTTCATATATATTGTGAAAATATAATATTACAATAATAAAGAATCACAATATAAATAAGATCCCCATATGAATACATATGTATGTAAAAACAGTATGCTTTATTGCAATAGCAAATTCTAGATAAATCAAACCATAACAAAAATAATCTCAGCACCTTAGCTAGGACCTTTCTCAAAATAAATTTAAACCTGTTAGGGATGTTTACTGGTGAAGAGTCCTTGCTTCCCCAATGCTGCACTATAACACCAGAGAAGTGCACCAAGGTGAGTTTAGAGTGGAAAGTAGAAGCTTTATTAGAGGACACTAGAAAAGACTTCTCCCCAGAAGAAAAAGGGGACCAAAGAGGTAGAACCCATGAAAGGGATTTTTTTAAAACTAAGGTCTTTTTAGCTTTTTTATTGCTAAGGTCTTCCTTCAGCTATCCTGCATTCCTGTCACATTGCTGTCCTTTGTTTTCTTGCAGTGTTGGAATGTAGGTGGGAAGAAGCAAGTGTGGAGGACAGGTGGGATGAAGGAGTAATCTGGGCAGGAAGGGCTTTTGGATTAGCATCTCCATGTTTGCTGTGAGCTGCTTCATTAAAATTTCCTTAGCATGGGCTCACGGCCTGGGGGACTTTTTCAATTCCCTTATCCTGGAATCCATCCTCAACGTGGTGTTTATTCTTGATTTTACTGGATATTAGACCCAATTTACCTAACTACACTAACTACCTATCTGTAAATCTGGCTCCACTATCAAGGATATGGCTAAGTAGTACAGTATCCCTGAGTTCAGCTAACTTTAACAAAACAATAATAATGAAGAAAGTAAAAATAAAAGAATTTCAAAATGAAAATTAGCTAGCTGAAAAGGAATTTAGGTACCCAAAAATGACAGCTTCTTTCTTGCAAGAAAATGGACCTTGGAGATTTGATTTTGATAATTATTCCACCTGTCAATCTCCAGCATCTGGTAAGACACTGGGCTGCAGGAACACACCTACCACATAGTATTTTATGCAGATTCTGAGGATGCCCTTTGAGCATAAGGAAGGTAGCAAAGAGTCTCTGCCACTGACATGTTCCCCACCTGGTTGGCCAGTAGGACTGAGGACATAGTGGCCAAGTGGAGTAGTTAAGCCTGCAGACTCCAGAGACTGCCCAGAGTCCCAATGTGCTAGCTCTTATTTTCAACACAGCCAGTCTTGTGGTTCCAATAGTCTTCCTCCCCCAGCCTCCCTTGCTAGGCCAATGCACACTCACCATTTCCTGGTTCTCAGGAGTAGGGCTACTTGGGATCCTCAGTTCCTGCACAATAGAACAACCTGTGATTCTGAAGTGTGAGACTACAGATGGCAAAAATGGAGGACTCAGGACAGAAGAAGTGAAAGCCCACCCTCCTCCTCCCTGATGACACATGATTGGACAGTTCCCACAAAATGCTTTTGATTGGAAGGAGCTTCAGATCAAGAACATTGAATCTGAGAGAAGTGAGCCCCTTTTTTTAGTGACAGGGAATATTATCCAATCCAGGCATGAATAAGGGCTAGAATATCAGGTCATTGAGTGCTGGGTTTTTTGTTTTTTGTTTTAATCTGAGAAATGTACCACAGAGTCTCAGGCTGCTGTTATTATAAGGCAAGGTGTTTTCCCATAAGTGGGAATTAACCCAACCAACAGAACATTTTCATTTAAACTTATATATAAAGTCATTTCAGTTTATGGAATATATATGCTTGTATATTATTCAGGAATTAATATAAAATAATGACAATAATTGTCAAATTTTATTTATTTATTTTTTGATCTTTGTTCTTTTTAGGTGACAGATTGAACTTTTAACTGGGAAGAAAACCCCTAAAGTAAAAATGTCCAACAAAAATAACACATAAGGGGCTAGGGTTGTGGCTCAGCAGTAGAGTGCTCACCTCCCATGTGCAAGATTCTGGTATCAATCCTCAGTACCACATAAAAATAAATAAGTGAAAAAAAGGTATTGTGTCTAGCTACATGTAAAAAAAATACATAAAAAAATAAGGTACTATGTGAGAAACCAGCCTCTACCTCAGATCAAAGACTGTCCAAGAAAGGGGGCATGACTCTTGTCCTTGGAAAGACACACAGAGCACTCCTAGGCTCATACCCACTCTGCTGAGTTGTTTATCTACAAATAACAAGAGAGATCTGCTGTGCTTAGTGTCCCTGACTCAGTCAGGCTAGGTGGGGATTCATAGCAACCCCCTAGCAGCCACCAATCAGCAAGAGACAGAGAAAATTCCTGGGATTCCAAATGACACTTCCAATAGTTTAAGGTGGTTAATAACATTTTGGGAAACCATATAGTTCAGCATATACTACCATCATGGCCTAAGCCAATCTGTTCAACTGAATCCCCATCTTGTACTAACCAATCATGCTTACCCACTTGTTCCCACCAGTGAATGTGCTAATCATGTTTTAGAGTTGTTTATAATTTTCTCAAGGTGTGATGATTTGCTAAGAGATGCTATGATGTCTGTGGGGTTCCTGCCTTCCCCAAAGAGTTATAAAACTGCTGCAAACCCTGGGCTCAGGGCCTCTAAGGCACCAGTGTCTGTGAGTGTGGTGTGTGTGTGAAGGACTGAGCCAGCTTGCAATAAACACCTTTGGTGCTTACATCGATATTGGTCTCTAGTGGTCTTTTGGGGGTCCCGCATTTGAACATAACAGTCTCTCCTGAATCCCATGGGAAAAGAATACAGCACTCCACTTCTCTAGTACTGTAGTTTTATTCCACAAAAAGTTACAAAAGGGGGGTGACTTGAGAACTTACACGAATAACAGGATTTTCACAAGCATAATACAAAGACACGTAGTAGGTTAATGGTCTAAATGGTTTAGCTCTTATTGAGTAAATTTAGATCACAACATCAGAATTTATGATGCACCAGTAAAGTTTCAGAGTGAGTTTTTATTTGGTCAGGGAAAGCCAGAATTTATGAGTCATCACTAAAGTTACAGGAAGGGTTGTTATCTCATCAGGGAAAACCAGACATGGGTGAGTTCAAGGCACTGGTAGGCATTTCAAGAAAATCACAGTAATTTATAATGAAGCAGAAATTATCTTTTCATGCCTTTGTGATGAGATGGCTTCCAATCTTAAAAAGAAATTAGGCTGGATTTTTTACTTGCTATGTCCATAGCTTTTAAAGTATATGTTTCATACCTTAACAAGTATGAGAATTAAATTATTAATATTAATTACTACTAATTTTTAAAAAACTAAATAAAATAGGAAATTAGATATTTGTTATTAAATGCATAAACATTTTGATTAATATATTGATAATATAAACATGGAAAACTTTGACAATGATAAAAAGACATTTAATATAAGGGATTCAATATTATAAGTCCCTCATGTTCAGTGGGTCAGTTCTTCAATGATATTTTTCATGTTTTTTTAGGTCATTTTGAATTACACTTCTGCAAATATTTGTTAAGTATACAAATGTAAAATTTTGTATTTTGTGAAGTAGAAAAATGGCAGATTTGAGCTCCTTTCATGGATTTAAAACTTATAAGCCATTTGGGGCATCTTAGCACTTTTTTCATATTTGCACACAGTCCAATTCTAGAGAAGAATGAGGTGGAGATATAGTCTATTGTTCTGAGCAAAAGATAAATTGCCTTAAAATATTTCTAAAGATTTTAACTTTTCTAAATTTTCAGAATTTATGGTAATTTGAAAAAAATTATTTATTTTAAGAAATGAATTGTTTGAAATTAATTATTTATCTTTCCTGCATTATTTTTCACTTTTATTGATTTTTTTAGAAGAACTAACAGAACAGGATTCCAAAAGTGTTCCATGTAAATTTAAAGGTATGTTTCTAATCATCAAGATAGAGAGCAGAAGCAAAACATCATCTAGCTTGGAGGTTCTGCCTCAAACTAAAGAGTTAATTATTTATTTCTGCTATTATTCACTAGGTTCCTGAGGTTGCAGAAATCACCAACCAATACAGAGAAAAGTCTTGTTAGTTTGATTCTCACAACCAACTCAAGCTAAAATACACTAGTATCACTGTAGTTTTACGCCAAAGGGTGTTTCTAAATAATAAAAATATGCATACATAAATATATAAATAAATATAAAATAAAATATAATATTAGATAGATTTATTTTTCTAGATAATCATTTTGTACATATTTCCCTTTAGAGACAGTTCTAGGAAAAAAGTGTCACAAATAAGACATAAATCCTACATTGCTACACAGAGTAATTAAGGCACATAGTAAGAGCTTGGTATAAAACTTGGCATAGAGACATAAATAACTAGAGAACATCATAGAGAATTATACATAAGGGCTAAGTAGCAAATTCATAGTCTTTAAGTACATGAAGAGACAAGTTATCATAGCAAATTTTGTAACTCAGTTACTGCTAATATACAGAGATAGAGATATTCATTAAGAGATGGTTTTATACAGATTTTTGGTTTAAAAAGGGAAAGATCAAATAATGGAGGTGATTTAAACATGAGCAATAATATTTTTCTGCATTCAGTACCTTTTTCATAGATATATGAATTATAATTAATTCCAACCAGTAAAATGCAGAACTAGTGAAAAGATTATTCACTAGGAGTAAAACTACTTAAAAAGAGAACCAAAACTCCCATTCCTGTACAAATGTTAATTCCTGACAAAAAAGATTTCTTATTTTGAACCATTTGTGTAGATATAATTTTTTGAATAAATATTTAGGTGATTTTTTGCATATTACTTAATATATTTGTGCTTCACATTTTCTCTTTTGTCCTATTTTACTACCTATATTCTGAAAGAAATAATTTCTAACTCCTAAACTCACTTGATATTTGAGATATCTTTTAATTTTTAAGCTTATATCATTTCTATAATGAATACTGTGCTTTCAATAAAGAATGACTATTTTTATGCACCTGGCTCATTTACCGGAGTTTTGTTGTGTTCTTTGGTTATATTTACAGAGAAGTTAATAAAAAGGTTAATGTTAAACCAAAACACAAAAGACCACCAACTCAAATTTTAAATCAAATTAAATCAAGATTGTATTGTGTACACAAAAGCTGGCCAGGACTGTCTCTTACAAGATTCCATGCTAGAGATCATCCCCCTGATATTCAGTAAAAAGTTTTTACAGCACAAAAAGTTACAAAGAAGGTGGGTGTCTAAGGTACTTACAGCTAATAAGATTTTGACAATCATAATACAAAGGAAAATAGCAGGTTAAGGATCTACATGGCTAACATTTCAAGGTGGAAAATAAATTCAGCTCCAGACATTAGAATTTATAAGTTGCCACTGAGATTTAGAGAGGATTGTTATTTGGTCAGCAGGAGCCAGAATTTATGAGGCACCAGTAAGGTTTTAGAGTGGATTATTATCTGGTAAGGGATAGCCAGCCATAGGTGAATTCAAAACACAGGTAGAAATTGCAAGCAAGTTTAAAACATCAAAATATTGTCAGCCAAAGAGAAATATTAGTTTTCCTACCCAAACAGAAATAAACTTTTTACCTCTAAAAGCTCTAAGAGAAGATTTTATTTTATTTTTATTTTTTTGTATTTTCTCATATCTAATGGCTTCTGGCATTCCTTTGTTTGTGGCCATAAATGCTTCTATCTATACAAAAATATAGATAAGCCCTTCTCGTAGGTAAGATTTTTCAAACATAGCAAGTAACTACCCTTTAATCCACAGGGTCTGACAACCATATTATAGGATATGAAAGACGCTCCAATATGCTTGTTCTTCCAACCATTGTTTGCAAAGATTGACAAAAGTTAATACATTGCACAGAATGAGTGAGGTGAGTCTCTGCTCTGCAGTCCAGAACAGGAGGTAAAAGAGCCCCAAAAGTGAGTTTAGGACAGGGCTTTACCTGACACAGCTTACAAAATCTTAAAAACAGGAGAAAACATAAATTCAGAGAGAACCATAACCACATAATTTCATTTGACAGAATCAAATTCATAAGAGGAACAGAGGACAGAGGGATTTAACTATATTTTCTCTTTCTGAATTGCTATTAATGTCTCCCAGGATTATAGAGTTCTGGATCTCCTTAGTTACTACTTTATCATTACCTTCAACCTACAATGCATGAGGCACACTGAATTTACCCTCATACTCATGTACTTATCCCTTATTTTTTCTATACAAATGCATATGTATATGAATATATTTTTCCCACATTTCCAAGATTCTACATTGAAAATTTCTGTGATATCACTTACCTGAAATGCATTTTCATTATTTCATGTCAGTTCATGTAATTATTCCATATCATGTGTTGGAAAAAGTTGAGACAACTCTAAGGCCCTTCTTATTTGATTATTTATAAACTATAATTAAAGGTAAACCTCAGTACCTTCAAAGAACTTAAGTCTCATTCACCTTTCTAATTCATAGTGCTCTATTTTTATGAAATTAGCAAAAATTTTATTTTGAAAGAGTAAGTGATTTAAAGCCATTCAGTGTAATTTAGAGGATGCCAAAAACCTATGGTTGTGGTTCTTAAAAACCTTATCACTGAAAAATCTGGATTATACTCCATGTTGAACACTGATACTATACTTTCATGGGAAATGGTTTCTTGGTTGTGAATATTGTCTTTCCCTTTCCCCTATAGTCTTGGAAATGTGTGGATTGTGTGAAGTTTTAGAATTACTATTTTCAACACAGTTAGCATGGACCCATTTGATAATAGAAGAAATCTATATTCTGAAAAAAAAAGACCCTTCACCAAGGCCTAAAGAAGTGATAAAATAATCTCTGGAAAAAAATAACAGTCATCCATTAGATTATTTTTTAAAAATACAAAGAATAAGTTTAGTTAGTAATACATTACTGTACTAGGAAAAGTGATATAAATGCAATTTTAATTTTAAAGTTGTTTCTGATTACTACAAAGAGACTATAAAAAGCTGGGTACATGGGCTGGAGTTGTGTCTCAGTTGTAGACTACTATGCTAGAAAGTGCAAAGCACTGAGTTTGGTTCTCAGCAATACATATAAAGATTTTTTGTTGTTTTATTTTTTAAATACATGACAGTGGAATGCATCACAAGCAATTCTTATTACACATATAGAACAATTTTTCACACCTCTGTTTGTATATAAAGTATGTTCACATCAATTCCTGTCTTCATATATGTACTTTATTTTCTTTTGAGAGAGAGAGAGAGAGAGAGAGAGAGAGAGAGAGAGAGAGAGAGAGAGAGTTTTATTATTTTTATTTTTTAGTGTTCGGTGGACACAACATCTTTGTTTGTATGTGATGCTGAGGATAGAACCCCAGCCGCATGCATGCCAGGCAAGTGCACAACCACTTTAGCCACATTCCCAACCACATATATGTACTTTAGATAATAATGTCTATCACATTCCACAATTTTTGCTAATCTTTACACAGCACTCCTACACTGGCTACTTCACATAAACTTGCCTTAGGGATTCAATGCATTAATGAAATACATTTTATTCAGCCTATGCAGTGCTGTTGTAATGGCTATTATAAAAATCTAAAATTGTCATGTGTGGTGGCATATGCCTGAAATTCTAGAAACTATAGAAAATGACACAGGAGAATTGTTAGTACAAAGATAGCCTCAGTAACATAACAAGGCTACAATGAACTTAATGAGAGCCTGTCTCAAAATATAATATATAAAAGAATGTGGATGTATCTCAGTGGTATGCACCTCTGGGTTCAATGCCCAGCACCAAAACATACAAATCCAAGCAAATATCTCATAATTAATAGGGATCCAAGGGTACACAAATATGCAAAATTGTTGGTGACAATATAAATTAAATAAATATATTTTTATAATAGTGTTAAGGTTCTTTAAAAGCCCAAAATAAAAATGCTACATAATCCACTAGTAGTAATTTGGGGTAGCAGTGCAAAATCATACATTTCTGAATTCCCAGTGGCTTAGGAGAATAAGAGGTAGAAAACTAGGGATTAATTCTCAAGTTAAAAACCAGCCTCAAGAACTTGGCAAGGTCCTAATAAACTCAGTAAAACCCTCTCTCAAAAATAAAGAAATATATAAAGTGTAGGAGACTGGGTATGTAGCACACTGGTAAAGTGCCCTGGGTTAATCTCCAGTATTTAAATAAATAAAAAATCTATATAATTAATAATTCTCGGTAAAAAAAATGCCATAAAATCCAGTAATAATAACTTTGGGTATATATGTAAATAATTTGGAAACCTTTTGCTAAATATATTGCCACAGTCTCTGGCTGGGCACAAATCACGAGCCACCACACAGCTTGTAGATTCAAACAGCAATTCTTTATTCCCAAACTCACACCGGCCGTCTACAAACACGTTCTGGGGAAATCCACGTTCTCTGTCCAAATCCACACTCTGCCCAAATCCTCTATTCCTGCGCTTCTGTCTCCCAAAATATACTGTCTGACCCTAAGAACTCAAGAGGAACTCAGCAGCAGGATACGCCCTATTCTAAAGGGGGAACACCCTAATCTCCTACTATGCTAAACTGCCCTATTCTAAAGGGGGAACACCCTAAACACGGATCCACCCTGGTCCTTGAGCAAGGTCACCTTACATGCAATGTCCTGCAAAATGTCCTATTTCCATGAGTCCTTCCACTAAAGAAACATGGGGGTACGCTGGCAAGGAAATTGTCATACCTACTTGGCTGATGGCTCCCAGCATCTCCCCCCTTCTGATTAATTAAACAACAAGTAATGTGGCTTAAGGACCGTGCCTGGTAGGTTGTCCAGTTCAACATATGGTTCTTACCCGTCATTGGAAAACTGACCTTTAGGCGTCAGCCTCCTGTCTTAGGTTGATACCACTGCAATTGGATCATACCCGTCACTGACTACCAGTCCAGCATATAGCCATTGGCCCCCAAATTTAGACCATCACTAGCAGAAGGGAGGAGGATACAGAAATGCCATGACACCAAGGTAATTGACAGTTCCTTTGGAAAAATTGCATCACTTGTGACACCATCAGCAAAGATATGTCAGCATTACTACAATTAACATGTGGTGCCCTGGCAAGGAAATAAAAATTGCATCACTGGTGACACCATCAGCAAAGATATGCCAGCATTACCACAATTTGCTGCACTAAACAATAGTTACATAGTCCAGGCAAGTTCTGCAAGCGGTTCAAAGTGGAGGAATCTATCAATATGTCTGTCTCCTCCCAAAGTCCGTTGCCTCCCAAAGTAAGTTGACTCCTTGATTTAGCATACTTGTTGAGTTATATTCATTGGGATGAAGATAGGAATTCTGGCAATGATGCTAAAAAGACATTATCCTGAAAAGAATTATTAAATATAATGAAAAGGAAAGGTGAAAGTAAACAAACAGATCTGTTAACCTCCTTAAAAAACAATCCTTAACAGGCTGTTGACCTGATTTAAATTAGTAAACAAGCAGATCTGTTAACCACCTTTAAAAACAATCCTTAACAGCTGTTTACCTAATTTAAATTAAGCCATTTAAATCACGTGAATAAAAAAAATAATTCGGATTTATTTTCTCATGAGCGCTCCTCATATATGAAATATGGACATACACACACACAGACATACAACACAAAACACAAATGTGCAAACAAACGTACAACACATAAGATAATAATAAAGGCCTTGTAGCTTTACCTAGGTGAAATCTCCATTGCAATGTTTAAAAACTCCACAGTCAAAAAATAAAACTGATCAGAAAAACATTAACCTAGGTTTGTATGAGCTCAAAAAATAAAAATAGAACCTTATGATGTGGAAAAATGCAATAATAAAATAGATATTGAAAAAAGCACCCTGGTTTATCACTGTCGCAGATGTAAGAATGGCCAAGCTGGAGTTCTGGATATCAGCTGTTATGGATTTGAGTCAAATTATCTTCTTTTTGATCTGTAGAAATTGCTTTAGTTAGTCTTTCTGGAATCCAAATCGGTTGCTGTTCTCCCTGTGGAAAAACAAAAATAGAACCCCGACTCCAGACAATCACTGGGTCAGGACCTTTCCATTGTCCTGTTAGAATATCTTTCCAAAGTACTTTAGGCTTATGTACATTTTTTGGATACATATGCCTTTCCGCAGCACTAAGCCTGATGAATCCAAATTTAAAAAGTTTAAAGTAAAAAGGGTTATTTTAAGTTTATCTTTGGGGGATATATACCCCTTTCCAATTTTTAAGATTAACTAGGCTTCGAATGACACAATCTTTCCTCCGTCATGAAGGCATCTTAACCACCTTCAAATTAACCTTTTAAAGCCTTCCATTTATCATCTATACTGTACTTTTAAATGTACTTTTTCACCACCTACAGCTTCACTCTTTTAAACGAGGCTTAGATTCTGTTTAATTCGCTTTCATGTTAGTTTACATGGCTGCCCTTCAACCAAAGGCCTTTTTTACTCCATTAAGAAGCTTTGTCTCAATCTGCCATGTACAAATACCTTTTTTTTTTCTTTCTTCCTTTCTCAAGCTTTTAAAGTAAGTCTAGTTTCCTCAAAAATTTTTTAAATGGCATTTTACAACTTTTTACTTTACCACACAGAGATTATCTCATCTAGAAACATTTCTTTTTCTTTTAACCTTCCATATTAAAATATATTTTCACATCTTGAATCTTTTTATATCTCTTTTTAAGCCGTTAACCCTTTTTATAAAATCACATTCTGAAATAACCCTTATAAAATTTTTGATTTAGACAAATTACTCCACTTTAACAAGATGAAATACTTTCATGTTTTTTTTATGGTACTATAATACTATAATTGAAACCCAAATGTAACTTCTTATACTCTTTGTATATAAATTACACATGATAGAATCTTAACACTTAGTAACCTTGTTTTGGCAAAGACACAGACCAAAGCAATATTAAACATTTTTCCATTCATCAATTTATGAAAACACAGATAATGATTAAATATATTACCTTATGGAACTTAATAAGTAAAGAGTACTTGATTGTATATTTAGTGGTTGATATTTTAACACTCTAGTTTTGTAAATTAATCAGATGTCTGTAAAAACCAAGATCTTAGACAAGCATAGTAAACAGAACTAGCCATCTCTTTCTTGTTGAAGAAAAATCCTTCTACAGGATACCACGATGGTCCCATTGATATATTTAATAACTTGTCTTTAAAAAGCCATGGGCTACATTTTTGTATTGTATCAACATATGCCCTAATTGTTCTTGGTCTTACTGGATTGCCTCCTTTCTCTAACAATTTTTCTTCCTCGGAGGTGAACAACTTCAAACTTTGAGTCAACCATTTTCCCCAGTTTGCCTGAGAAAGTTCTAGGAACAGGCAACTTGATATAAAAACAAAATAAATCAGAACAAGAACACACTGTTTTTTGAAATGCTTACCCATTTTTTCGCTCTCCTTCAGGGGCGAGTAATTTCACTTACTTCCAATTTTTAGACGTTCTGCGTACGAGCCACCAGATGCTGCAGTCTCTGGCTGGGCACAAATCACGAGCCACCACACAGCTTGTAGATTCAAACAGCAATTCTTTATTCCCAAACTCACACCGGCCGTCTACAAACACGTTCTGGGGAAATCCACGTTCTCTGCCCAAATCCACACTCTGCCCAAATCCTCTACTCCTGGGCTTCTGTCTCCCAAAATATACTGTCTGACCCTAAGAACTCAAGAGGAACTCAGCAGCAGGATACGCGCTATTCTAAAGGGGGAACACCCTAATCTCCTATTATGCTAAACTGCCCTATTCTAAAGGGGAAACACCCTAAACACGGATCCGCCCTGGTCCTTGAGCAAGGTCACCTTACATGCAATGTCCTGCAAAATGTCCTATTTCCATGAGTCCTTCCACTAAAGAAACATGGGGGTACGCTGGCAAGGAAATTGTCATACCTACTTGGCTGATGGCTCCCAGCAATATATTGCCACACATCTATTTTCTATTGTACCTTTATTCACAGTATCTAATTGTCGGAGTCCAGCTCCAACAGGGGGTCTCAGGAGACGAACGGATGGTGAGGAGTCAGCGAAAGAGGGGTGGAGAAACAACACAGACACCAAAGTGCAGGTGTTGATCCCAATCTTTACTTGTGAATTTGATTATATATACTTTTCATTTTGGCAGGCTCACAGTACTTTGTGGTTACAAAACAGGAATCATTATTCAAAGAAACAAGATATTACATAGCTACAATTAGAATAGAAGAATGTATCTTGGCTTATGCATAAGCAAGCATTTGTACTTTCAGTTCGCGTTTTGCTTTGAGCTGTTTCTGCTTAGTTAACTTTTAATAATAGTTAGAAATATCCCAAACTATTGGCCTATACCTTGACTATTCTTTCTTGACTTACTGACTGGAACTGGTGCCATGGATACGGCAAGTGGTTGACTTGTTATTAATTTTAATCAAACAAGAGTAAGAGCACAAACCATTGTGCACAGGAACAAGAACAAGTTGCCCAGTACTAAGCACTAATCTGTCTTCTTAACATTAATTTTTCTTCTCTAGATTTTAATTTAATTTCTCAAAAACTTCCTTGACAGGAATACAGGAAGTTTTTCATTAGACATTAACAATTTACACTCCACAGCTGAATCATCGCATTTAGAGCAAACAGATCCATTCTTTAGAAGTAGTTGCATTAATTGGGAAAGTCATGTTTTTTCCTTCATACTTAATGGTCATATTAGAAGTCACAACTATACTTATTAAAGGAATACAAAAACAAATCAGCCCATTCCCAGAAACATACTGCGCTCCTCCAGAGGATGGACGCCTTGTGCCATCTACCTCAGTAGGGCCTTGCCATTGCCTGAGTCAGGGGAGGGGCGCAGCATCTAATAAAAGGAAACAAATAAAGTACGTTTTAGATAGAAAGGGGACTGCAAATTGGTATGGCCAATATGTAAAGCAGTATGGAGATTTCTGGGAAAGCTCGGAATATAACCACCATTTGACCCAGCTATTGCGCTTCTTGGACTATTCCCTGAAGACCTTAAAAGAGCATACTACAGGGATACTGCCACATTGATGTGCATAGCAGCACAATTCACAATAGCTAGACTGTGGAACCAACCCCGATGCCGCTCAATAGATGAATGGTTTAAAAAAAATGTGGCATTTATACACAATGGAGTACTATGCAGCACTAAAAAATGACAAAATCATGGAATTTGCAGGGAAATGGATGGCATTAGAGCAGAGTATGCTAAGTGAAGCTAGTCAATCCCTAAAAAAACAAATGCCAAATGTCTTCTTTGGTATAATGAGAGCCACTAAGAACAGAGCAGGGAGGAAGAGCAGGAGGAAAAGATTAACATTAAACAGAGTTATGAGGTGGGAGGAAAAGAAAGAGAAAAGGGAAATTGCATGGAAATGGAAGGAGACCCTCATTGTTATACAAAATTACATATAAGAGGTTGTGAGGGGAATGGGAAAAATTAAGGAGAGAAATGAATTACAGTAGATGGGGTAGAGAGAGAAGATGGGAGGGGAGGGGAGGGGTGATAGTAGAGGATAGGATAGGTAGCAGAATACAACAGTTACTACTATGGCATTATGTAAAAATGTGGATGAGTAACCAATGTGATTCTGCAATCTTTGTAATGTTTTGAATTACCAATAAAGAAAAATAGATAGAAAGTATATCAGAAAATGCCTTCCAGCTGCAAAGCATCCAATTGGTCCATCCCTTAAGAAGATTCACACTTAAAATTCAAACTGGTCCCTAGAAGACAAAACTCAGAGAGTGGTGTTTTCTAAATACTCCAAAAAATTTGCAATCCCTGGGAACCCTGTTTCAGACATTCTAAAACACAGAACTAGGTCATATGGCAACCTTGTTTCAGATATTCTAAAACTCAGAACTAGAATGAGAACTCAAGACATAGTAAATTCTTTAATGGTGAATCTTAACTCAGACACTGGCATAACCAAAAGCAGTGTTGCAGATAAAAAATAGATTCTGTTTCACTAACTTCTGTGTTATGGATTCAAATCAAATATATATTAGAAAAAAGTTAAGGCTACTGGTTAAAATCTATGTAAAACAGGTATTAAAAATGTATCAGGGGCTGGGTGTGTTAGTGCAAGCTTGTAATCCCAGTTGCTGAAGAGGCTGAGGAAGAATTATCAAAATTTCAAAGCCAGCCTTAGCAGAAGCCAGGTGCTAAGAAACACAGTGAGATCCTGTCTCTAAATGAAGTAAAAAAAAATCCTGGGGATTTGTCTTAGTAGTCAAGTGTTTGTGAGTTAAATCTCCAATTTCTCTCACAAAAATGTACCAGGGATCTGGGGCTGGGGCTCAGTGGAGCTCACTTTTCTGGCGCATGTGAGGCACTGGAATATAAGGTCTATCAACAACTTATATATATATGTATATACCAAGATATTGACATGGACTTTGATCTAATTTGCTTGTACTTTAGCCCTTAAGATTGAAGTTGGTTGGGGCTGGGGATGTGGCTCAAGCAGTGGCGGGCTCTCCTGGCATGCGGGCTCGCCTGGCATTCATGAAGCCTGGGTACAGTCATCAGCACCACATACAAACAAAGATGTTGTGTCTGCCCAAAACTGAAAAAATAAATATTAAAAGAAAATTCTCTCTCTCTCACACACACACACACACTCTCTCTTAAAAAAAAAAAAAAGATTGAAGTTGGCCAGGCATGGTGGTGCATGCCTGTAATATCAGCTGTTTACCAGACTGAGACATAAGAATCATGAATTCAAAACCAGTCTCATCAATGGTGAGGCCATAAGCAACTCAATGAAACCCTGTCTCTAAGTAAAATACAAAATAGGGGTAGGAATGTGGTACAGTGCCCCCGACTTCAATCCGTGGTCTCCCCCCCCAAAAAATAGGGCTGAGTAGAGCTTGTAGAGTGCTTGCCTTCTAAGCATGAGGCCCTGGGGTCAATCCCCAGTAGAGAGATGGAGAGAGAGAGAGAGAGAAAGAGAGATTGAAATTGCATGTAATTTAAATTCAAGTTAGTCCCACTTTTATTTATTCCTGTCACACCAGAATAAAACAGTTTCCTGAAATATTTGGAATGTTTCTGTGGGTTATTTATTTATTTTTTAAATTTACTTATTTTTATATGGTGCAGAAGATTGAACCCAGGACCTTGCATGTGCTAGGTGAGTGCTCTATCCTGAGCCACAACCCCAGATTGTCTAACCATAAATAAATAAATAAATAAATAAATAAACAAATAAATAAATAAATAAATAAACCCTCAATTGATGACCCATTACAGTTTTTAAAAATCCTTATTTGGGACACATAAACCTCATTTAGAAGAGATAAATTCTTTTTAATGTCACCTAATTTTATTCTGCTTTCTTCTCATGTGAAAATCTCAGAATGATAAATTAAAATCTTTTAAAAATGCCCTCCCGTTCTTGAAGAAAAAAACATTATAAATGATGCATACATTTGAAATAAAACATGGGAAAATAATTAATAATGTTGAAAGTGGAGATTTGAGATGAACCAAAATTTCTCAGTTTGCAAATTGAATCTGGGTACTTGACTCATACATTTTGAAAAAAAAAAATCTATTTAAGGAAGAAGAAATAGAATGCCCACCATGTTGTATAAGGAATGATACAAGAAAAAAAAACTCATTTTTGTATGCCATCTTAGAAGTTTACTGATGGTTGTGGGCAGAACAAGGAGCAAAATGAATTTAGAATAGGCTTTGGAAAAGGCATCCTGACTACCATATGGGTTCATTTTCATTCTTTCTATGACCCATCCTTTTTTCTTCAAATTCAACCAGGAATCACCCCTGGGATAAAGGACTTTGTTGAAGGTGTTCCCACAAGTGGGATTCAAGGTCTTTTACATTTGAAATAGGACTCAATGGTGCTCATTAACATCTTTCAGTTAGCCACCAGGTATGTTTGAGTGAGGCTCATTATCCTCATTACATGGTCATTATACTATGTATTCTATTTTATACTTATTCTCTGTGAACAGAGAACCCAAGTTTTGGATATGTGAACAGAGAGATAGAAAACTAGGAGTTTATTCTAAGACCTATGGAGAGCTAAACTGAAGTTCTGGATTTCAGATTTTTGTTTTGGATTTGAGATACAGTTTCTGCTACTTTTAAAAATCTCAGGACTCATCAAGAGAATGAGTTAAAAGCCAGCATCATCAAACTTGTGAGGCCTTAAGAAATTCAAAGTGACCCTGTCTCTAAATAAAAATATTAAAAAAGGGGTGTGAATGTGAATCTGTGGATGAATATCTCTGGGTTGAATTTCTGGTACCAAAAAGAAAACAATATACACATAATAATAATAATAATAATAATAATAATAATAATAATAAACAAACAAACAAACCCTCATGAGTAACAAGCCCTAAAATAAACAGCCTCTCTCATGCATGAATACAATAAATGGGTTTGTAGTTCTCTCCTGGTAATTATCTCAGTGTTCACTATGCAATTTGGATACATGCTGGACTCATGGCACATGGTGAAAGACCCTCCAATTCCCTGTCCAAGAAAGACGCACAAGACACTGGCTGCAAAAACAAGAGGCAATTTAATAATACACAGGCGCCTGCGGGTGCTCAGCAAAACCTCAGCCGGAGCTTTGGTGAACTGGCACACCGAGCTTTGGGGTACAGGTCTTTTATAGGATAAAGGGGCAGGTTTTGCACACACGGGAAGTAACAGGTTTCTTATTGGTTCTTTTGAACCCAACATATAGATTACCTAAAGGGCAAAGTTGTTTTTCACTTTATGTTCCTGGATAAACCTCATGACAGTTACATATTAACACTCTGGTTTTTCTGTTCCTGCTTATCATAATCAGTTCCTGTTTGTTCAGGCATGCCTTGGGATCTGTTTTTCTGTTCTTTCTCAACCATCCTGTCCTCTCACAATATACTACCCTTAACTGATTAACAGATAGACCTCTCCGGTGTTTACATGGGTTAGCAATAAAGAAAGAAAGAAAGAAATATAAAAGATATGATACAAAAAATGGTGATATCTAGGAGCCATAAAATTTTTCACAAGTGTTTCATCAGCTGTGTGACCAAGACACAAAAATACCCAAATATCAAAGCTGTCTATTTATCTCAAAAAGCATCTGCCAGCATATTTTCCCAATTGCTGTTGCTGACAGATGAAGTTCATTCTAGCTTGTATTATAAGTGAAATAGGGAGGAATCCAGTAAACTACTCTTAGTTTGAATGAGATTTTAGCACTTCCTGAATCCTGCCCCAACACTGATACATTAGTAATAAAGCCAGAACTACCAATCACTCCTAGAAAATTTTTTTGTTTGTTTGTTTTGGTTTGTTGGTGTGTGTATGTGTGTATTGAATGTTTCACATTTAACATATTTTGTTTATGTTACTATGTCCCTGATACACTAGTAATAATTCCAGAATAACAATTGCTCCTAGAATGTTTTTGTGAGTGTGTGTGGATGTGTGTGTTGATGTGTGTACTAAATATCTCAACTTTAACATATTTTATTTACCTTACAATGTCCTGAAGTTCCAAACTCTAGAACAAAAGGTGATTGAGCTTATGTAAATCTCTGTAGATTTCAAACAAATAAATTTACATTCTTTTCCAAGCACTTTTATGAACTATGATACCAAACAGCAGTTCAGAAAGGAGGTTAAAAAAACAATGATTTTTATTGCAACAAATCTTTACAGAATAGTCTTACATTGGCTACTTCATATAAACTTTCCTCAGGGATAAAATGCATCAGTCAAAGAAATTTTCTGTAGCCTGGGCAGTGTTTTTGAAAAGGTTATTATAATACTCTGAAAGAGCTAGGTATGGTGGCAAATATACTATAGCCTGGAGAGGCAAGTCAGGAGGATTGTGATTTGAAAGACAGCCTTAACAACATAGAAAGGCTATAAGCAACTTATTGAGATATTAGTGATATATCACCTGTCTCAAAAAAAAAAAAAAAAAAGGACTGGAGACATAACTCAGTGGTAAGCACCCCTGTAGTTCAATTCCTAGCACCAAACCACACCAAACTAAACAAATATCTGAAAGATAGTAGGGACTCCAGAGTATAGGTGTATATGCATAGATAAAATTTTGGTTACAATATAAAGTTAATAAAGATACTTTTAAAAAAATTCATGGTTCTTTTTTTTTAAGAGAGAGAGAGAGAGAATTTTAATATTAATTTCTTCATTTTAGTTTTCAGCAGACAAAACATCTTTATTTGTATGTGGTGCTGAGGATAAAACCCAGTGCCACACGCATGCCAGGCAAGTGCACTAACGCTTGAGCAACATTCCCAGCCCCTATCATGGTTCTTAAGAGCTCAAAATAAAAATGCCACATAATTCACTAATAATAATTTTTGTGAAGCAGGGTATCATTATGAATGTCTGTACTCTCAGTGGCTTGGGAAGATGAAACTGGAGGAACTTAAATGCAAGACGAGCCTCAGAAACTTGGCAATGGCTTAAGTGACTCAGTGAAATCCTGTCTTATTAAAAAAAATAGGGATGTAACACAGTGGTAAATTGCCTAAATAAGTAAAAATAAATAACAATAACAATTCTTGGTTTAAAAAATGCCCTATAACCCAGTAATTATAATTCTGGATAAATATCTAAAGAAATTTGAACACTTTTGTTAAAAAAATTACTTCACTTCCATTTTTATTGTAGGTTTATTCACAGTATCTAATAAAAGGAATCAAATGAAGTGCCTTTTAGATGCAAGGTATTGATGAAAAGGTTTCTTCCAGCTGCAGATCATCCATCTACTTGCCTTAAAGGCTGTGCACTTATAATTCAAACTGCTCCTTAAAAGGGAAGACTCAGATATAGATTCTTCTGAGTACTCCAAGAAATTTTGGTACCTCTGCGAAAATTCTGTAAGACTTTTCCAAAACTAAGGAATAGGTAAATTTTGGTGTTTGAAATGTGGACAACATACAGTAAATTCCTCAAGCGGGAATCTTAATTCAGACACTGTGATAAGGTGTCTGGTCTGGGGAAGAAAGAAGAAGTAGAATCAGAGTTTGAGATAAAACTAGACTTTGCTTCACTGATTTCTAGGTTATTGATTTAATCCAAACAGATATTGGAAAAGGGTTAAAGCTACTAATTAAAATTTATGTAAAACAGGTATTTAAAAAGTACCAGGAAAGAGCTGAAGGTGTGGCTCAGTTTTACAGTGCTTGCCTAGCATATATGAGGCCATAAGCTTAATACTCCGCACCACATATAAGTAAATTAAATATAAATAAATATTTAAAAAATACAAGGTAAGGATTTAGGGTTGTTGCACAGTTGTAGAGTGCTTGGCTTGTATGCATGAGGCAGTCTGTTTGATACTGGACCCACATTAATAATAATAATAATGATAATAATAATAATAAAAATATTTTGTTCATCTACAACTAAGAAAAAAAATTATTTTAAACAAGTACAACAGCGCTATGGCCTGTAACCTTCTAATTATCTGTGCTCTAGTTAAGCCCTTGCCATTGAACTTTCATGTTGTTTAAATTAAAGACCAGTTCCACTTTTATTTCCTGCCACACCAGGACAAAGGAGTTTGCTTGAATATCAGGAATGCTTCTAAATGTCACTTTAATAAAGTTGTTTTAAATATTTAAAAACTCCATTGAAAGCAAACTTGGTAGCACAGGCCATAACCCCTGTGGCACAGAAGAATTATACATGAGTATCATGAGTTCAAAGCTACCATCAGCAAAAGCAAGGCACTAAGCAACTAAGTGAGACCCTTTCTCTAAATAAATACAAAAAGGACTGGGGATGTATCTCAGTGCCCCTGAGTTAAATACCTGGTACAAAAAAAAAAAAGAAGAAAAAATAAAAAAATTCAATTGAGGACAAATACATTAAATAAACAAACAAACAAAAAAACACCTTAATTTTGGACAAATTAATTACACTATTGTGAGGGTGGTCTTAGGCCTGGCCTAAAAAAAACTCCATATTAAAAACTTCAGATTGAAACATGCAATCTCACCAGGCATGCCTAAATAAACCCTGCAATATTACCCTCAGACATAAACAAATCACTTCCTCTCACCTTGATAAACAGAGTGAGGTCTCTGGTAGGTTGTCCTCACCTAATAAGAGGGAAGGGTGAGAAGCCCAAGTGCAGGTCACCTGACCAGATGTTTCTTTCCCTAGAGTAAATGATGTCATGGAAAAATCTGGTGGTAACTAACAAGGATTGAAAAAAAGGGTAAAAGAGCTGCAAAATTTAGTATAAAGAGTAGAGCAAATGAACAGATGTTCAGCCAGCTCAAAAAAAAATGCACTTGAGCTGGGGAGGCTGATGAGGACTTGGAATGACATCTCATCACTTCTCATCATTTGTATTATCATCACCACTGTTAAACTCTATGGCCACACCTTAGTGAGAGGGGAAGAGGTAAAAGATTATGTGATGTTCTTATGTGATGAAAATTTAATTTCAGTGGGGAGAAACCCAATGAGAAAAATAAAACCAAGAGGCAAGATCTCCCACGCACCCAAAATATAGACTTTTATGAATAAATTTTATCAAAATTACTTTACAATTTTATTTAACTTTTGTGCTGTCTGGTCTTATGAGAAAGCACATTTTATTTTAAACTTGTAAGCAATGTCCTAAGGCATTAATATTTTCCCAGAGGGAAAAACAATATAATGCATTAGTATAATTTCAAATTTCTAGTATTCATAATAAAAATTAAGAAGGACAGCTTAAATCAATTTAATAACTTAAACCACTATATCCAAAATATTATTTTTAAAAAAAAATATAAATTGACTAATAAATAAATGTATTTTTGAAGCTTCATCCTAAAATTCGCTCTTGACCTCTCAGGGACATCTATGTTCACCACAGCTATATTCCATGTTTGAGATCTATAAATACCCTGACCTCAGCAAGGTGAAAAAAAATGAACAACTCAGTTCTGTGTCATAGGCAATGGAATAAACATACCAAACAACATTCTTTTTGGGGCAAAAGAACAGGAGAGACTTTGCACTTTGAGAGAGCAGCCATCTACAACTCAGAAGTGTACAAAAGTGGAAACTGTTTCTCACAGGATTCTGGGCACAGATCCATTTTCATTTTAGATATCATACTTTAACCAAAAGAGATTGGTATCACTGGAGAGAAGACTCTAGGTCATCAGATCATCAGTAACCCAGAAACTAGAATCTAAACATTTAAAAAAATTTATTTTGCAGTTTTGTCTTTAGCCTAATGCAGGGTTGTGATTTCAATTTTTTTCTTTAGTCTGGGGTACTCTGAGAATATCATCAAACATTAAAGGCATAGAAGTCTACACATATTTCCATTTAATTCAATAAAGCCTGTCAAGAGATTAAAGTATAAATTTAAATTAATAAAAATATAAACAGTAGCTGGAAGGCACAATATGTTTTTCACATAACTTTTGTTCCACATTCAGCCTATGTTTAGTGAATTAGATATCTATCACTGAATAAGAAGAAACCATATAAAAATTATTGTCTCAACTGTGGGCTTATCATCAATTAAGCCTGGGTTCATATGGGATCTTTTTACTGCATTAGGTGATAGTTGGTAAGGTTACTGAACTTCAGAGGGAGATATGGTTGCCAAAAAAGCACCCTTCTTCTCAGAATCAAATAAATTAAGGTGGGCTCATACTCATGGAGGTGACAGTGTTATGAAAGTAAAAACAAAGTATTCAAAAAGTTTCCTGACTAATACACTTTCATAGTCACAGATTTACATAAGTCACACACAAAAAATAAGAGCTCAGATCCAAAATTTGGGAAATATACTCTGCAGTTTGGCTACAAGAGGCGTAAAAACACATTGTCACCTTTATGTGTATAGATAGGGCTAAAGAATTGCTAATATGTTGACACTCGGTATCATTCTGCTTTTTGTAATGGATGAAATTTACGTAGCTGTTCAGTGTGAAAGAATATTTGAAAGGTCTCCTGAATATTAAGCAACTTTACTGGAATTCATGACCAATTCTCTGTAACCCCAAAGCCACAACTCACATCCTCTATACTACATGAATTACCAGTCTTTCATTATTGTCTTAGAAGTTAGATAGTGCAACAAAAATGCAGAATATTTTTTGTACCAGGGACTGGACTCAGAACACTTTATCACAAATCACATCTCCATTCCATTTGTTTTTAAAGACAAGCCAAGTTCTCACTAAGATGCTTAAGGACCCACTGAGTTGCTGAGTCTATGCTTGAACTTAAAATCCTTCTTCCTCAGCCTCATGAGTCACTGAAATTACAGACATGCATTACAATATTAGCTCTTGTTTCCAGATTTATGAATAGGCAAAATTGAAATGATAAGCAGAGAAGCAGCTGTTATAATCACCCCTTTATTAATTCTGGCTGACTTCCTAAGGTTTAAATATTGAAACCCATATTTCAATGTATACTGAAGGTGACATTATCTATATTGTCAACAGTCTGTTGATCTCCATTTTATCCAGACAATTTTTTACTGCCTAAACTTTGATTTAATTTGAAAATGTTACTCAATATGTTTGAACTTCTGGTTTTTCTTCTGGCATTATTAGGATACTAGGTTCAAACCATACAGCCTATGGAAATTTATGGTGTGGTTATAGCTAAAAAGAAGACTATATGATAAATAAAATTTTAAACTCATGAGGATGAGGTATTTTCTTTATTTTTATGTAACCTTGGTGAATAAGATACAGAGTACACAGCCAAAACTGAAATCATACAAAGCAGGCTCTAACTGTAGTTAATAAAGAAAAAATATCAAATACAAAAAGTTGTGTTGCAAAATCACATAGCAGTTGGTTTGTTATCAGCAGCACAGGAATGGGTTTCTGCCATATAATAATATCAGTATGACTTCAATACATATGATATCTTTAGATGAAGCCACACAGCAGTTAATCAATGATAAGTGTTAAGAATGATGAGCTTGTTAAGATACCATCTGCAGATGACTTTTAGTAATTCTAGACAGGGGAAATATGTTCTAGTCATATCACAATACAGCATATTTTTGAGGTCTGTGGATGCAGAGCTCTTACCTCCTTGCTAATAAATCATTGCAGAAGACTTCAGGTGTGTAGATTTTTTGATGATGAAACCTATAAGGGTGGATCATTGGAAAGGCCAAACATGGCTATAGCTACTCTGTTGTTGATGCTTCCAACAGGTTACTGTTATGATGATGATGATGATGATGATTAATATTATTATCATTTATTTAAGTAATAAAAACCTTGATTAAGTGTATACATTCATTGTCATAAACATTTTCTTCAGAGCATGTGTTCACTATGTAAAATATTGATCATGCACCTTTGTTTTCTGGCCTATATATGAAAAGGCCTATGGAATGATGCAGGATTCTGAGGGCTGAATGCTCTCGACTACCTGGAAGCTATTGTTACCTCTGCATAAGCATGACTACACTGCCAACTCTTCCTCACATCTCTCAATTGCTAGAGACCAAAATTTTACATCCTGGGTCTCGACACCCACACAGCAACTCGCATAGTCTTTAAGATATTTGCAGGTGAGAGATATCTCAGTCCTGATAGACTAATGAAGATTTTTAGGGGGGTAGTGGCACCTATGGACACGAAGAAGCATACAACACTTTGTTGCCTCAGTCCAATTACAGTGAACTCCTGCTGAGAGCTGTGACATAATGGGATTAGTTCCTGGTAAACAGAAATACGGATTCTGACTGCACTGTGTGCAAACATGAACCGTGGAAGTTGAACTATCAATGAATTGCTGAAGCCCAGTCTCCAGCCCCTGGCCAAAGAAAAAAGTGGCAGCAGTGGCATAGATGATTTGGAGAAGTAGTCAAATGAGTCATGTGCAGCTGCTTTGGTCATGGGATGAATGGTTTCTATAGATCTGACAGCAAAAACTGATGCAAGTGTATGAGAGACTAACAGAATGAGAAATTGCAAGAAAATCAAGTATAGGAATTCAAAGTATATCCAGTAGAGAAAGATGTCTGTATTTTGAAAATACCCATCAACCTTCTCCATTCTTATGATTGAATCTGGGGAGAAGAAGAAGGATAAAGGCCTTCAAGTCCAGTCAATGGATGATGCATAAAATGCATCATCAGGATCCAATGGCTCCAGTGAACAACTGTCATGGCCAGCCCAGGTATCCAAATTTACCCCATTTTAACTGTTAAGCACAACTGGTGGACTTAAAAAATAATTTACCCAGGTGGCAAGAGAGCAAGATTATTTTTTTTTTTAAAGAGAGAGTGAGAGAGGGAGGGAGGGAGAGAGAGAGAGAGAGAGAGAGAGAGAGAGAGAGAGAGAGAGAAAGAGAGAGAGAGAGAGAGAGAAGTTTAATATTTATTTTTTAGTTTTCGGCAGACACAACATCGTTGTTTGTATGTGGTGCTGAGGATCGAACCCGGGCCGCACGCATGCCAGGCGAGCGCGCTACCGCTTGAGCCACATCCCCAGCCCGATTATTTTTTTTTTGTCTGTAAAAATTAGAGATAAACAGTATTCTGTGTTCCACCTTCAGAATGGAGAGGTTAGCATTGCTTCTTACAGTAGAAGTTGTAAAATGCTCAATGCTATGAGTCATTTAAGGACCAAAAAAGTCCAAGTATGGTAGTACCTGGCCAGGCTTCCAGAGGGCAAGTAACCAAGGTCATAAACACTCATATTAAATCTATGTTCTCAAGGTCAAAAACATTTGTTTGTGAGCATGCTCTTACATCAGTAAAATGTTGTTGATATGCCTTCTTTGTCTGACCTGCATAAAAAAAAAAAAAGTTCTATTTAATAATTTTGGGCGGGGGCTGAGGGATAGAAACTAGAGGTTGGTAATGGGCTATTGCTGCATTCAAAAGTAGCATGCCTACCATCCCAAAAGTTCCTCACATCTTTGTTCAACTGCTTGAGCCCCAAACCTTGCTTTTTTGATATAAGCCCCTGCACAACACCCAGAGATGTGAAATCACGTTTAATTTGAGACTGTCACAAATCCTCTGCTTTATCCAAGGAGTATTGTGTCGTTTTGTAGACTTACTACCAGATAAAATTCATATAGTGGAGATTTAGTATATTATTTATTTTAGATTACACATATGACCTTAATGTTGTCTCACCCTCACTTTTTTAAAGTAGTGTTTTATATTCTCCAATTACAAAACTTTTGTGATACAGATACAGTCCTTTTGTTGCAGTTTCCATAGAATCCTGCATTTTCTTCATGACTGAAATAAAATATGCCTGTTTTCAAATTACTCCTGATAAGAAATTTAAAAAATATTGCTTGTTCCTGTTTTTTCAATTCTATTTTCAGCAATTTCCCAAGTTTATTTTAAATCCTTGCCATAAGCTTTTATGTTTTTCTCAAACATATTATCACCATTGAATTAAAAGTTCATCAGATGTAAAAATTTTGTTTTTCTTTTTTTTAATTCTTTCTTTTTTTTTTAAGGTGAGAGGAATGAATACTTAACCCAGGGTAGTTCTCCTAAATCCCTATATCACCAGATTTTTAAATTGTATTTTATTTTATATTTGGTTTTCACATGAAGTCTTGCTTAGTTTCTTAGGGCCCTCTCATATTATTTAGGCTGAATTTGAAAATGTGATTCTTCTGCTTAAGTCTCCCAAATTATTAAGATTGCTGACATGAGCCACATATGTGTGTAACCTCCCTCCCTTTTCTGAATAAATGTCACTACTTATAAGTGTCACTACTTAAAAATAATGATGAATCATGGCTTCTAAAGGAGGTAAATTTTGCCTTTGTGTCAGGCATATTTGATCTTGATATGTACTTAAAAATTGTGGGCACACAACATAGTATCTTTGTAAGATCCTGTTTCAAAATAAACAAAAAGAAAAGAAAAAAATTGAGGATATAGCTCAGGAATATTAATTCTCTCAGTTTAACCACCAGCACTACACTCATATAAACACACACACTCACACACACACACACAAAGTACTTGTGGGATTTTGAAAATATTTTTTGACACTGAACAGCTGTATAAACCTCATCTATTACAAAAGGCAAAATTAGTGACATAATATCAGTAGTCCATTAGCCTTATCTGCGTACAGAAATTCAGTAATGTGATTTTACTCCTATTCTAGCCAAATGCAGAATGCATTCTACAAACTTTCGGTCACGGCTCCTCTTCTTTTTTTTATGGCTTTTATAAAGTTGTGACTATGAAAGAGTACTAGTCAGGTACCTAGTCAGGAAATATTTTTCAATGTTTCTGCTTTTGCTTTTACAACACTGTCTCCTCAATGAGAACAAGCTCACCTTAATTTATTAGATTCTGAGATATCATGTCAAAAAGATTCAGGGTACTTTTTTTTTTTTGGCAGCCAGATCACACTCTGAAGTTCAGTAATCTTAACAGCTAAACATATGAAGCAAAATTATTGCAGATGAATGCAGTTCAATCCAAATGTGAACTAGTAAGTTTTAGAGTGACTTTTTATACAGTTATAGACAACAATATACCCACTAGAGGGAAAATGTCAGGTTGTAATCATATGTGGTACAGTGAATGTCTGGAAAACAGCAGATATTTTATATAAAGTATTTTAATTTCTCTTATTTAAGTTCATATCCTCAGCCCTGATTCTTAGTCTTTTAACAATGAAAATGGACCAGCTTGCCTTTTGGACTTGATTCTGGGCCCACTCGGCTTAGGTTGGAGTCAGTGCCTGAAGACTTGTCCAATCAGTCTCTTAGGTGCCATTCTTTTTTTTTTTTAGAGAGAGAGAGAGAGAGAGAGAGAGAGAGAGAGAGAGAGAGAGAGAATTTTTTATTATTTATTTTTTAGTTCTAGGCAGACACAACATCTTTGTTTGTATGTGGTGCTGAGGATCGAACCAGGGCCGCACACATGCCAGTGAGCACACTACCATATGAGCCACATCCCCAGCCCTTAGGTGCCATTCTTTTAATCATTTTGTATGCTTTCATGGATCAGGAGCCCAAATTTCTGTGCTAAGAAGAAGCTGAAAACAAATCACAGGGAGAACTCTGAAAACCCTGAAAGCAAGAAATTGATAAGTGTGCCTCTAAGGGTAAAATTTCTAAGCTGCTTCTAAGTCACAAAGCCTGAGTTAAAGTGTAAAAGACCAGGCATTGTAAAGTTTTTTAAGCTACAAGGCTTGGGTTTAAAAGTAAAAGACCAAGTATTGTTACGTTCCCCTGCTATCCCCAAAACTTGAAATACCTGTAGCTGTTAGGACAATACCTGAATTGCCCAGTGAATATTCCCACTGACTCTCTGGTTATCTAATAGCTTAGGACTCTGTGCAGCTTGTCACGTAGGCATTTAGGCCCTAAAACCAATCAGTTTGAATGTGTACCCCGCTTACGAGTGACCAATCACCCCCGTACAATCTGTTCCCGCCAATGAATGTACTAACCATGTCTCAGAGTTGTTGTTCAATTTTACTGTGCCTCATGATGGTTTGTTCTGATGTATGCAAAGCCCCCACCCTCCCCCAAAAGTGTACTTAAGCACTGCTTGACCTATGCTCAGGGCTCTGGGCTGCTCCCCTTCTTGAGCGAGCCTGCCTGGAGCCTCAGCGCACTGAATTGGATCCTCAATAAACTCCCTCCTGCTTATTGCATAAAGTGAGTCTCTGGGTGGTCTCTTCCTCTGATGCTTCGCCAGACCCTTACATGCCTTGTTATCTTGAGACTGTATAAGTAGGTTGTTTGAATCTGGCAAGAGTGACAATGGCGGAAAATGAAAATTGTGGCTAGGGACTTGTTGTGAGGAGGCAACAATTGTGATATATGCAGTACAGGAGAGAAATAAAGAATTTCTATGCACTTCTGCCCCTTTCAATGCTTTATTCATTCAATTACTCAACATAATTTCACTCTATACATTCTTAATCTAGAAAACAACAATTCTTAATGCTAGGTACTGCAATAGACATAATTCATTCAGAGCTAACAATTATAAATTAATTCTAAGCACTGCAAAGCACACGTAATAATGACAGGCTAATTATAGACATTCCCTCCGCATGCTAAGTTCAAAAGACTCAAGCCTTAGGCTTTATGTCCAGCATAGGCACACTCACTCAGACCAGGGTGATCAGGACAAAAACCAAGGCAGAGCTTTCCTGCTGTGGAGCAGATGACTGGTTGAGGAGAGAATGATAGGGAAAAGTTGCAGTTCTCACCAGGGTCCAGACAAGGGCATAGAGTTGGAGAGTGGTGAGTATTACACAGAGGATCAGGACATGAAGACAACTAATGGGATGTCAGGTGCTCATCAGGCTCTGCATCTCAAGTGCATCCTTGTTTTGGCTGGCTGAATCCCTGTTCATTAGCTCTATTATTTACATAAAATTTTAGGCTTTTTCACCGCCCCCCCCCCTTGCAATCTTCTTCAGCTACCACCAGGTTTCTCATTATCATTTATCCTGGGGTCAGAAACATCTTGTCTGTTGGTCTACACCCTGATATTTTTGCCTTTCTCTCTTATCAGGCTAGGAGAGCCTGCCAGGGGCTTCACTCTATTTATAAGGTTGAGGGGAAATAACTTGTTTGAGGCCATACTGGAGTGCTGTGTGTGTGTGTGTGCCTGGTGAGACTGCAGGTTTGAAACTAGAATTTTTAAAATAGAGTTGTGTAGGCTCAGGCCTAAGGCTATCTTCACAGGACTCCTCAGAGGGTCTATGTGGCAGATCAACCTCCAACCCCCACCCTTACTAGTCTAGTGAAGCTTAGATCAGCAGTTAAAAACCTGGGCATTTTGTTCCATAATTGTATGGTGTTTTCAGCTTGTCTCTAAAGCCCTTTGTGGGCATCCATGTGCCATGAGTCCAGCATGTTCCCACATTGTGTGGTGAAGACTGGAATAATTATCTGAAGAGAACCCCAACTTCATTTGTTGTTTCCATGCACAAGAGAGATTGTACTTTTAGAGCTCGTTATGGAGGTCTTTGTGTGTGTGTGTGTGTGTGTGTGTGTGTGTGTGTGTGTGTGTATGTGTGTGTATGTGTGTGTTTTGGTGTTTTGTTTTCTTTTTGGTACCAGGAATTCAACCCAGGGGTGTTCAGGCACTGAATCACATCCCCAGCCCTTTTAAAATATTTTTATATGGAGACAGGAACCCTTTGAGTTTCTTAGGGCCTCATTAAGTTGCTGATGCTGGATTTTAACTCAATGCTCCTCATGACTCCTGAGCTTTTTTAATGTAGGGGAAGCAGTATCACAAATTCAGAACAACAATATAAATTCCAGAACTGAAGCTTAACTCTTCCTAGGTCTGAGAATAAACCTCTAGTTTTCCAGCTCTCTGTTCACATATTCAAATCCAGGGTTCTTTTTTCATAGTGAATTAGTATAAAATAGAAGGGATAGTAAAATTACAATGTAATAATAATAATGAACCTCATTCTAACACAGCTGGAGGCTAACTGGAAGATATGTTAATGAGCACCATTAAGGCCTATTTCAAATGTAAAAAAACCTTAATGCCCACTTTTGGGAATACCTTCAACAAAGTCCTTTGTCCTGTGGTGAAGTTGCAAGAGGAAAGATGGGTCACGGAAAAGATGAAAATGAACCCATATGGTAGTCAGGATGCCTTTTGTAAAACTTATTTTAAATAATTTTTTCCATGTTTGCTGAAAAACATCTGTAAACTTTTAAGGTGGCACACAGAAATGAGTTTATCTGGTATCAATCCCCATCCCACATGGTGGGAGTTCTATTTCAACTTGCTTAAATAAAAAGATTTTATTCTTCAAAATTTGTGAGACAAGCACCCAGATGCAACTGGCAAAGTGAGAAATTTTGTTTCATCTCAAAACTCCACTTTCACCATTATCAATGACAATTTTCCCATATTTCATTTCATTTTTCTTCAAGAACTAGAGAGCATTTTTAAAAGATTTGATTTATCTTCTGTGTAGGAATGGCAGAAATTCTCCATAAACTTAACAAGCAGGACTGTAGAGGCCTGTCACAGAAGAGAAAGGGGATGGGGGAAGAAGAGAGAGGGAAGGGGGAAGAGGGGGGAGGGCGATGGGGAGAGGGAGAGGGAGTTGATATTTATGATCTCAACGAGGGATGAGGAGGAGCAAGGGGGAGTGGGCTCTTCTTTATTGGCTGAGAGTTCACGCCACTTTGGAGATTTGGAGGTGTGCCATTGTGCCATTAAAAGTTCACGCTATTCAGTATCATGGACCTGAGCTTCTGGAAGAGAAATGCTCCAGGCACCATCTTTTTGTTTAAGAGAGAGAGAGAGAGGGGGGGGGGAGGGAGAGAGAGAGAGATAATTCTTTTATTTATTTTTTTTTTAGTTTTCAGCGGACACAACATCTTGTTTGTAGGTGGTGCTGAGGATGAAACCTGGGCTGAATGCATGCCAGGTGAGTGCTCTACCACTTGAGCCACATTCCCAGCCCCTCCAGGCACCATCTTTACCAACAATCCAAGCTTTTCACATATGAATAAAGCAGAATAAAATTAGGTGACATTAAAAAGAATTAATCTCTTTTAAATGAGGTAGTGTAGTTTATGTGTCCCAATAAAGGTCCTCAATTCATTTTGTTTTCATATGTAAGACCTTTTAATTAAAATGGCCCTGACCCATAGAAACATTCCAAACATTTCAGTAAACACCTCTCTCTGGTGTGGCAGGAAAATAAAAGTGGGACTAACTTGAATTCAAATGACATGAAAGATCAATCTCTCTCTTTCTTTCCTTTTTTTTTTTTTTGTTTGTTTTTTGTGGTACTGGGAATTAAACCCAGGGCCTCATGCTTAGAAGGCAAGCACTCTACCAGCTGAGCTATATCCCCAGTCCTATATTTTGGGAGGCAAAACCAGGGATTGAAGTCATGGGTGCTCTACCACTGAGCCACATCCCTACCCTTATTTTTTTTTTATTTTTACTTAGAGAAAGGTTTCCACTGAGTTGCTTAGCCTCTCACCATTGCTGAGACTGACTTCAAATTCAGGATCCTCCTATCTCAGCCTCTGAAGCAGCTGAGATTACAGGCATGCACCACCATGCATGGCCAACTTCTATCTCAAAAACTAAAGTACACAGCAAATTAGGTAACAGACTGTCAACAAATAGGTACACTATTAAAAAAAAACCTATTTTTTAGTTGTTGATAGACCTTTATTTTATTTACTTATATGTAGTGCTGAGAATTAAGCCAAGTGCCAGACAAGTTAGCTACTGTTAGACCAGGACACAAGAAAAGACCACCGACTCCAATTAAAATCAAATTAAAGCAAGCTTATTAGTTCAACCGGCTGGGCTGCCTCTACCTCCCAAAATGGCGGGAACAAGACAGCACCTCAGCTTTCCTGAAGCCCAGCTTTATTGCGCAGAAAGTTACACAAAGGGGGGTTACAGATAAAAGAACTCTGACAAGCATCACACTAATGGTAGTTTACATTTTTTTGCTGGCCCCAACAACAGAATTTATGAGGACCATTAGAGCCTCAGAGAGGGTCATTGTCTGGCCAGAGAAGGCCAATATTTATGAGGTGTCACTAAGTTTCAGAGAGGGATGCTATCTGGTCAGAGAGCCAGGCATGGGTGAGTTCAAGGCATGGGCAGGTTTTCCAAGCAGGTTCAAAATTTGCAGTAATTTATAGTAAAGCTGAAATTAACTTTTCATGGTTTTGTGGCAAGATGCCCAATTTTAAGAAAAGATCAGGTTGGGTCTATCACTACCACTGAGCTCCAGCCCTAGCCCCCTGGTATGTGTATATATATATATATATATTATGGTGGATGCTAGAGATTGAATTTAGGAACACTGGACTACTGAGACTCAGTCTCAGGGTTATTTTTTACTTCATTTAGAGATGAGGTTTCACTGAGTCATTTAGCACCTCACTTTTGCTAAGGCTGTTTTGAAATTTGATCCTTTTGCCTCAGCCTCTGCAGCAACTGGGATTACAGGTCTGCACCAACACACCCAGCCTTTGGTATATTTTCAATACCTATTATAAATAGATTTTAATGAGTAGCCTTAAGTCTTTTCTAATATATGTTTGGATTGAATCCATAACCCAGAAATCAGTGAAACAGAGAATCTAGTTTTATCTCCAAAACTGTTTCTTCTATTAGAGTGTCTGAGTTAAGATTACCCAATGAAGAATTTACTGTATATTGTGGTTTCATCCTGACCTCCCATATGTACCTCGTTCTGAGTTTTAGAACAGTCTGAAAAAAGGTGCCCACAGATACCAAATATCTTGCAGTACTTAAAAAACACCAGTATCTGAGTCTTGCCTTCTAGGGACAAGTTTTAATTTTAAGTGTGTAGTTTCTAAAGGCATTAGTTGAATAATCTGCAGCTGGAAGGCATTTTCTGATAATACCATTTGTCTAAAAGGCACTTAATTTGTTTCCTTTTATTAGATACTGTGAATGAAGATACAATAAAGATAGAAGTGTAGCAATATCTTCAGCAAAAAGATTTCAATTGCTTTACATATATACCCATATTTTTATTTATTTTGAATTTACATTACATGCAAGTTCAATCTATCTCTTTCTCTTTTTTATTTTATTTATTTACTTATTTGTGGTACTGAGGATTGAACCCAGGCAGTAACCCATGGGAATTTTACCAATGTGCTACATACCCAGTCTACACCACTTTTAATTATTTATTTATTATTGAGACAGGGTTTACTGATATGCTTAGGATTTTGCCAAGTTTTTGAGTCTGGTCTCTAACTTGAGATCCTCCTGTCTCACCCTTCTAAGCCACAGAGAGTACAGACATGTACAACCTTGTGGTAGTAACCCAAATTACTACAAGTAAATTATGTAGCATTTTTATTTTGGGCTTTTAAAGAACCTTAACACTTTTATGAAAAATATATTTATTAAATTTATGCTTTTGCCAACATTTTTTTACATGTTTTTGTACCCTGAATACTTATTTTTTTTTTTAATTTTTGGTTTGGTGCTGAGTATTGAACCCAGGGGTGCTTTCAACTGAGACACATTCACTGTCTTTTTTATGTTATATTTTGAGACAGGCTCTCACTAAGTTTCTTGGAGCCTTGTTAAGTGAATGAGGCTGTCTTCAAACTACCAATTCTCCTCCCTCATTTTCCTGAATTTCTAGGATTCAGGCCTGTTTCACCAGTCATGACAATTTTACATTATTATAATAGCCATTACAACAGCACTGTTCAGGATGCAGAAAATTCATTTGATTTATGAATTAAATCCCTGAGTCAAGTTTATGTGAAGTAGCCAGTGTAAGAGTGTTGTGTAAAGATTCCTTTGGAATAAACAGGGATTTTTTATTCTAACCTCTTTAGTGAATGACTGTTGGAAACCATAGTTCATAAAATTCCTAGAAAAAGAATGCAAATTTATTTGTTTGCAGTTTACAGATACATGCACATGCCCAGTCACCTTTGCATCTAAAACTTTAAACTTCAGAACACAATAACTCGAACAAATTTGTTAAAGTTGAAACAGTGCACAAACAAATTTCTTTTAGGAGAAATTGGTAGTTGTGGAGTTATTACTGTGGTCAGCAGAGTTGGGCCAGGGCTCTGGAAGGTCTAAAATCTCACTCAGGGTATTGGTGATTTACTTTATTCTACACCATTACACCCACAATGCAATACTGCCAGCAATAGTAGTTGAGAAAATATGCTGATAATGTCTTGAGCTAAAATGGCACCTTTGATATTTGCCTACTTCTCTGCACTGATCCCAGCTGTGTGATTAACATGGAACCAGAATGTGAGTAGGGTATTTTTGGGCTTATTGTTTTGGAATCAGCTGCTCCTTTAGGGTGGGGGGGGTCTGAAACCAGGCTGGTGCAAGTATTTTTGTATAATATGTTCGTTTGCTCTGGCCGAGGTCTATCATTTTAAATGAAAAAAGATTTAGAGTAATGTGCTCGGACTTTTTTTCATACACTTCACAGTTTACATCAAGAAGAAATGCTGCAGGCTGGATGAGCACAAATAACCAAGCCACCACAAAGCCTTGTAGGTTCAAACAGCAACTATTTTATTTCAGCTTTCACCGGCACTGCAAGCACACTTTTTCTGCCAAGGCCACCCACGTGGCCCTTCCAGCAGCCCCCCACACCGGAAATCCCTCCTCCAGTACTTCCCCAAACAATGGGAACTCTCTGGGAATCCCCACAAGAACTCCAAAGTACCAGAAGAACTCCAAAGTAGCGGGCGCCCAAGGAAGCAAGAGCCGCCCCATTGCCTGACAGTAAAGGTCAAATATACAATTCAATCAATCAATCCAGCATCCCAACAATCAGATATAGCTTAACTCAAATCATCATCTCAGTGGTTGCCTGGCATTACATTTCAAACATTCCCTCTTGCAAATGCCAGGTGTCATTCTGACTGGCTGTGGCTCTCAATAAAGAAACAACAGCTAGAATTTATCTCAACACCCCTTTACATACAAAATATAGGTTGACATTGAATATGTTGGAAGTTTAATCAAGGTTTATTAATTAGAGAACAGGCATATCTAGAGAGAATGTAAAGTACCACCAAGTCCTATGTTTTCAAAACAAAAAGAAATGTGAGCTATATAGGCATGCAAAAGAATTTTTTTTCTTTTTTATTTGTTTATTTTATTTCATTTTTTAAATAGAAAGCAAATAGAGAAAAAAGGAAACCAAGGTGGGAAATACAATTACTTGCAGGACTAAGAAACATCAAAAAATAGAATCTAGATTTCAGAAAAGAAAGATTTGACATATTGTATTTGGAGATGTGGATGGCATGAGTTTCCATAATAAGAACGTTGTAAGCTTCTGAAAGAAAATTAATATGGTGAAAGAAGCTTATGTAACTCAGATCCTTACTTATTTCTGCCCCCCAAATAAGCCATGCTAGGTAAACCACTGCTTGACTCTACTGCTGAATACTGAATAAAGAAAAGATTGCCAATGAGCTGTTTGCTTCATACCTTCCACCTTTGTCATGTTTGTGTCATTTATGCTATTGTTAATCAATCCAAAATTATACAAACAGTAATGACACTTCAGCCCCTTTGAAATTTGTCAGTGAATTCCTGACATTTTGACGGAGGCTCACAGCAGGCCTAGCAGGTGCCCTGGAGAAGATTTGGACCTGTATGGCAGCATTAGAACATTATTTTCCTCCTTCTGAAATTAATCAATATTTTGAGATGACTTTCTGGCTGGAGTCAGAAAACAACAAGCATTTCAGAAGAGTTGAGTCAGCTCAGAAATGTGTAAAACCCAGCTGGGCACTCGGCTCAGTAGTTGACTGGTCACAAATATCTGCAGTGGCCTCATGACAGCAGCCTTGCACAAAGAAAGATCAACCTTGGTGCTTTCCCAGTTTCCAGGTAAGTCACATGGATCCCAGGCATTGGGCACTCACCTGCCTTCCTAAAAAACCTGCAAAGCCACTGCCCAGGTGTTCATTCTTAATAGTTGCTGAACACTCTGTGCTTTTCAAGGCGAATAAATAAATAAACAACAGCATCATGACTGCTCACCCCAGCCTGCTTGTTTATATGCAAACAGAGTTGATCTATTTCAAAAAGGTGCTAGGTGGGGCTGGGATCCTGGCTCAGTGGTAGAGCACTTACCTAGCATGTGTGAGGTCCTGGTTTCGATCCTCAGCATCACATTAGATAAATAAGTAAATGTATTGTGTTCATCCACAAGTAAAAATTATTTTTAAAAAAGAGGCTAAGTGTTCTGTCTTGCTCCCCGAGTGGTGCAAAAAGTCACATAATCATGAAGAGAGACTCAAGAAAGGTGCGGGCAGGGGGCACCGGCAGGAAGAAGTCCACAGCTGAGGATGGTCTGACTCCTGGCGCTCAGGATTTTCTAGAGCGAAGAAAAATAACCCAGCGCCTCCCTGGGAACAGTGCCCCGGCGGCGGTGGCTGAGTCCCCTGTCAGCCAAACTGGACAGGTTTACAGAGGGTTTCTCGAGGTCCCCAGTCCTGGGAAGGCAGTGTCCCTCTCTCGGTCTTTCTTCTTCTTTTAGTTTTCTCAGGTCTAGGGTCGGCACCAGGAGAGCAATTTGCCTCAGGAGTCGGAGCTCGCCCACACCGGGTCAGGAGGACAGGCCCGAGGGCAGCAGAACCTGGCAGCAGGGGAGGCTGGAGCTCCCAGTCCCCTCTGTGGAGATGGCAGGAGGCCTGTATTGACTGGGGGCTGTGCTCTGGGCACAAGGCCTCCATACACCAGGCCTTGTCCCCGGATCACTGGGCTTTGCAGGTTGCAGGGCTTGGTGGTGTCTCTGGCACTCTGTTCTAGGGTTCTTACTTGTCGCTCTGCATCACTGTGAAGGGACCAGCATTGGAGTCCGCTTTCCTGAGGCTGTGGGTGCCGCCTGCTGTGTGCCCTGGAGGCTGGGCTGCCCAGATTTTGGAAAGGACCAGAGCGCAGCGTCTGCTCCATGACCCTAAAAGTGCCTCATTAGAGAAACTGACTCCAGTAAGGAGCTCCTGGTCCTGAAGCGATCTCAGGGGACATGTGAGTTGGGGCGCGGCCTGCAGAATGTGGGTCTTGGGAGGAGTTGGCAGACCTTAGGCCAGGCAACAGCAAAGAAGCCCCCCAGTTTACTCTCTGGGCTGGCTGTCAGGCACTGTCAGGTAGGGTCACCTGGGGCCACCCGTGGGAGAGCAAAAGGATGAAAACAACACCTCCAGTCCTAACATGGCAGAGCCTAACATTTTCTAAAAGATAAAGAAATGGAAAATGGTCAAAACTAGTATATTTTAAAGTTGAAATGAAGGCTTGCAAAATTTTGGTACCTTATTTTTGTGTAACTTGTGCCTAAAGAAATATTAGGTCATTGACTCCCTTCTACTTTTTTAGTTTTTTAGTTTTTTTGTTTTGTTTTGTTTTGATTTTAGCATACAATCTGTTTTGAAAGCATTTTCCTCAGGAGCTGAGCATTACCCACAGCAGGGAAGACAAACTTACAATTCTCAGGTTGCTTTTGACTTCAAGTCTGGCACTTCTACATGTAGAGGAAAATCATTTCTTGCTGTATTTTCCATGTGTGATTCCTTCCCTTATCCTCAAGGGCCCGGTGATATTTGTTTATTGGTTTCAGAAGCATCTATTTAAATGTAGTTTTTGTATGAAATACTCTCAGTTGCCACAGGGTGTAGTTTGTCAGAGAAAGCTGCTAGAGGCTTCACTTTCCAAGAATGTAAGTCATTTCCTTTTGTTGATGCTGAGAGCCACTCCTTGAGTTCCCATTGCTTTGATTTCAGGGAGTTGATATTACACAGAATCTGAACTTTGTGTGGAAAATTTTCCATAGTACAACTGTCATTAAAAAGGCTTTTGTGTTTCCTTCCTAAGAGCAGTGCATAAATTTAAGCCAAGCAATGTTAAAGGATAATAAGTTTTTCAGCATCTAGAGTATTATAAGACTACTTTAAAAATAAATTTTAACAACCAAGACCTACTAAAAGCCACCTCCAGATGGTACCCAGACAAGCTTATCATTCATGCAAATGATCATTGGTCAGTTGCTTTGTGGCTGCAACTTCAGAAAGCACATGTACTGAAGCCATACTAGTATTATTTTAATCATCTAGAATACATATGCAACTAAATCTGTTACATACTCATCACTGTGTTGCTGTTAACAAACAAAATGTCTTGTGATTATGCAACACAATATTATATGTCTGATATTTTTTTCATTCACTAGAAATAGATCCTTCAGTCTATGACTTAAGGCTTGTGTTGTCTGCTCTCTCAAAGCAATTATCTGCATCTTAGTCACCATGGATGAATTTTAAAAAAGAAAAAAAAGGAAGTACCTCATTCTTGGGGGTAACTAGAGTTACAGGAATGCACCATTATGTGAGTTTGTATACTCAACTTTAAGAATGTTGCAAAATAGCCATATACATGGTCATGCACTTCAATACCGGTGATACAGGTTTCTGATGCTTGAGGATCAAAAGTTTGAGATTAGCCTTGACAACTGAGAAAAACACTGTCATAAAACAAAGAAGAAAATGATCTGGGAGTATAACTCAGTGATAGAGGAGTTATGAGTTCAATTCTTTATATTGCTAACCAAGTTAGAAATATGAAACAAAAATATGATTAAAATTGATACTATTAATATTTTACTAAATAGACTTCTCTCTATCTGTAAATTCATCATGATTTTGCACAGGCATTGAAACCAGTGTTCTAACAAAAAGCAGAGAAAGCACAGAAATTTTACAGGATGAATTATATTTTCAAATTATATCAAGTTTTGCACTGTAACAAATTGTATGGATAAAATGAGAATCAACAGACTCCTGATTAAAATAATATTTTCTCATTATGTGTCAAAACAAGTCCAATGTTTAAATATTAGGAAAAAAGACACCATTTAATGGGTTAATTTAACAGCTCTCTTTCTGTTTGACATCCTAATTCTGCCTTTGTATGAACTGAAAAGAACTGATATGGTGATGTGTTTCTGTAATTTCAGTGACTCAGGAGATTTAGGCAGGGAAATTTCACTTTCAAGGACAGCTTCAGCAACTGAGTAAATACTGTAAGGGTCTGGCAAAACGTCGGAGGAAGAGACCATCAAGAGACAGCCCATGCAATTTGCAGAAGGAGGTTTATTGAGGATCCATTCCAACGCACTGGGGCTCCCGGCTCACTCAAGAAGGCAGAGCAGACAAGAGCCCAGAGCAGAGGTCAAGCAGTGCTTAAGTACACTTTTTGAGGAAGGTGGGGACTTTGCATACATCAGAACAAATCATCATGAGGCACGGGAAAATTGAACAACAACTCCGAGACATGATTAGTACATTCATTGGTGGGAACAGATGGGGCAGGGGTGATTGGTCACTCCTAAGTGGGGTACACATTCAAACTGGTTTAGGTCCTGCAATGCCTACGTGCCAGGCTTCACAGAGACCCAGGTTATTCCAGGTTATTTACTGGGCAGTTCAGTTATTGTCCTAACAGCCACAGGAATTACAGGTTTTGAGGGTAGCAGAGGAATTTAACAATACTTGGTCATTTACTTTTTAACCCAAGCCTTGTACCTTAGAAGCTATTCAATGCCTGGTCTTTTACCCTTTAACTCAGGCTTTGCAGCTTAGAAGCACCTTAAAGATTTTACGTTTACAATACTAAAGCAATAACAAACATCTAACATCACTATCTAACATCCAAGAGAATATAAAAATATTGATAACTCATGTAGCCTAGAGGAGGTGAGTTTTGGCTTTGAGATAAGATAAAGTTGAGCCTGAATTCCAGTAAAGTTACTTAGCAAATATTCTTGTGAGACTTAGCAAATATTCTTTCACACTGAACACCTATGTGAACCTCATCTATTATAAAAGGTACAATAATCATAAATGCTAACATGTAACTATTCTTCAGCTTCATTTATATACAAAAAGTAGATGATATGTTTTTACTCCTACTCTAGAAAAATGTAGAATGTGTTTCCAAAACTTTGAATATGGTTTCTTATTATTTTTTATGAATTATGTAATGCTGTTTGCTATGAAAGAGTATTAGTCAGATATCTGGTCAACAAACATTTGAATGTTTTTTTTTCTTTCAGAACACTGTTACCTCCATTAGAACAGCCCACAATACTTTTTTAATCATGAGTTATTTTGGGAAAAAAACATCAGGGTATTTTATTGACAGCCAGACTACACTCTAAAGTTCAGTGTATTTACCAACCATCAGCTAAAAATGTGCAGCAAAGATTCCAGGTGAACTGAGCCTAAATTGACGACCATCCCAAATATGAGCTAATATGTTTTAGAATGAGTTAATTAGTGACAGATAATTAGTTAATTTATTCACTATAGGCTGGATGCCATAATTCAATCTCATGATTTGCAGAGGTTGTATGAAAAACAGCAGTCATCTTATAGTCAGTGATTTATTTTTTCTTCATTAAAATTTTGTTGACTCTGTTAATAAACTGTATTGAACTATAGAAAAATATTTATAGATATATATGCCTTTAATTGTGAAAATATTCTCCCAGTACCTTATTAATTTGATATGAATATTAGCACAATTATTAAAGCCAAATATCTCAATCCTGCCTCTAGTTTCAAGGTAAAATTGCAAATAAGTTTCCCTTTAATGTAATTTTATTGTAGAGTCTGGGCTATTGAAAAATCTGAAGACCTGGCACCATCCACCTCCTGTGATACCAATTCTTTATGTTTACCATGTGGGATCTGAAATGGGAATGAGTCTATTCTTAGAAACTAGTGAGAAATAATGCCCACATTTGTACAGTTCTGGGTTGGAGCTGCCAGCTATCTCAATGTGCACTGTCTCTCCTGTTCTTTGGCCCAATTGAGAATATGTCCAGGAAGTGTATTCCATCGCCTAGGACATAAAAATGAGTGGTTCAGGCCTTTTATCTTGCTGATGTCAATGAATCCGTAGCTCTCAATGTGAAATCTGGATACAGTAAACTGAGATATGCCTGAGACTTCAGGTAAATAGTGAATATTAAGATGGTTTTCCAAAGTGCATGTATGTATTAATAAATTCATAGTGTCAATCCATGATAATATATTGAATATAGATTTTTAGTTACAATTTGTTTAAGCTTTTATTTTTCTTCTTCTCCTTCTCCTCCTTTTCCTCCTCCTCCTTTTTTTTTTTTTCATTTCAGGACAGGGTCTTACTGAGTTTCTTAGTGCCTTACTTTTTGCTGAATATAACATTGAACTCACAGTTCTCCTGCAACCACCTCCTGAGCCACTTGGATTACAGGTGTATGTCACTGTGCCTAACTTTTGTTTTTCATTTTTAATTTGAATAGAAAAAACTTTAAAATTATACTTGTGAGTCTCTTTTTAGGGGTGAGAGATATGGGGACCTTGATGCCTAAGGAAATTGCTAATGAGTTTAAACCTCAAGCTGTTTTTCATAAGATCAGTGAACAGAAAAGTTAAATAAAAATTTAAACTGTGATATCATTTCCATAAACAAAAATATATACATATTTATTCACAAATTGCTTTAACCTTATATACAGTGATAAGTGTTAATGCACTTCTGTCTGGGTTAGGTCCGACTATTGGAAGGAAATTCTCCCTCAAAGTAAATCAACTCAAGGCATTCACAGCCACTCAAAATAATAATAATAAGAAGGGTAGGGGGATTCTAGAATTGTGATGCACACCTGTAAAGTTACTTAAAAAAGCATCAAAGGAAAAATTTATTCTCTCTCTCTCTCTCTCTCTCTCTCTCTATATATATATATATATATATATATATATATATATATATATATGTTTATGGGTACACAAGTAGTGAGGGTACACAAGTCTAAGACACTGTCCTTTTTTCCTTGATTTTTTGTTGTTGTTGTTGCTGTAGATGGATATAATATCATTATTAGTTTTTTTCTTGTTTTTTTTTTTTTTAATGTGCTGCTGAGTGTTCAACCCAGTACCTCACACATAATAGAAAAGCACTCTACCAGAAGATTCTGACCCCTTTTTTCTTTGATATTGAGGGCCTGCTATCCTCTCATGTTTTTAATTGCTGGACTCAGCAGTTTTAGGTGTGCTTCTTTTCACATTTTGACACCATTGTCAGCAGATCCAAGATCTTAAATTAGATAGTCCTTAATACAAAGTTTCTCATTTTGACTTCTTAAAGATTAGTTTCCAAGTATAGGTAGATGCAAACTATTATTGAATTAAATAGTTTTTATTTGAGTTTCTTTACAAAAGTCTTTTTTTTTTTTTTCTTTTCTTAGGTCACTGTGTTCTCAGGTTAGAGTATTAACAGGAGATGCTTTCAGTTCATGGGAAATATATATATATATATTTTTTAAATACCGAAAAAGAATTTGTTGAATGAATACTAATGATTTTAATTGTTGAGACACATAAGGAAAATTGACAATATTAAAATCATGTTTAGGATAGACTAGAAAGAAATCATAATTAATAAAATAATAAGTGCAAATCATCCAGAAAAATTTTTAAAACTTTGAAAATGCCTTTCCCCCATAAGCCTGCAGAACCATCATTGGATGATGATAGCAGCATAAAATATTTTAGATTCTAAGGTGGAGACTAAAGAAAAAGAAAAATGTTGATGGCTTCAGAAGTTCATTTTCTCCTTATGAGTTTTTTTTTTTTAATTTTTATTACTTTTAATTTGGTGGAGAGATACTGAAAAACTTCCATGGTCCAGGGAGAATTGCCCCACCTCTCCACCTCCTATGCCCTCCACCCATATATTTTTTTTTTCTCAGTCCACCTTTGCCCCCTCCTCCACCCCGTCCTTTCCCCAGTGACAGGACTTGGTAGTGGTCACTGCTGGGGAGGAGGAGGGAGGGACAGCCTTGCTCCCAAGCCCCCTCCTCTTCTCCAGAGCTGGTGTGGTCTGTCTCTCTTGGCAAATGCTGAGATGAGGAGGAGGAGGGGGAGGGGTGGAGCAGGAAGAGGAGGAAGAGGAGGAGGGGAGGAGGAGGAGGGGGAGGAGGAGGATTGGAGAAGGAGGAGGAGGAGGGGGAGGAGTGGAGCAGGAGGAGTTGCTAACAGGAGGAGTTATAACATGGGAACTTGGCGGCGGCAGCCTCAGCTACAGTTTTGGCGGAGAAGGTCAGCGCCCTGGGCAGCAGGCACCTGACGAACGATGACAGGAGCCAGTCACCACGCCTTCCCCAGGGGCTGAGAGGGCGGGTGGGAGGTAAGCAGGGGCTTTGGGTCCCCACCCCTGGTTGTGAGTGCCCACGCGGAGTCCCTAAGAGGGCTGTTTCTGGGTGCGGGCACCGCTGCCTCAGTGTGCGGAAAAGGGGAGTTGCATCCCGGAGGCGCCATGGAGCTGAGGAGTTGGGGTTTGGGGTGGGGAGGGCGGGAAGCAGCGGGGGAGAAGCGGAGTCCAGGGAGAGAAAGGAGGCGCTCCAGCGCCTCGGGAGAACTTGGGAGACGAGTCCTGGAGCGCGAGGTGGGGGGAGGCTGCAGCCCCTGGTGCAGGCCAGAGGTGAGCGCCACCGAGGTGTGGGGGCGCAGGCGGGGCCCCCACTGGAGAAGCGAGTGCCTGCCGCCCAGACTGGTGCGGGGTTGGAGACAGCCTAGGCTCCAGCTCTCCGGAGGGCAGCGAGGGGAGGCAGGACTCCGGAAGTGCTGGGGGTGTGTGAAGGTGAAGCGGAGGGTCAGAGGCGGCCACCGGCTGAGCCTCGAGGAGAAGGAGGAGGAGGAGGAGGAGGAGGAGGAGGAGGAGGAGGAGGAGGAGGAGGAGGAGGAGAGGAGACCCGCCCCGCAGCCGGCCGCCCTTGTCAGGGGCGTCACACAACACAGTCTGACAGGGAGGAGCTGCAGCGGGCAGGGCAGCGTAGGCTCAGGCAGAGCAGGCCAACCCTCCATTGGGAGCCTGGCCCTCAGTGGTGGGGGCGGGAGCCTGGGGCGGGGGACCAGAGTCGGGGACAGGGAGCTGGAGCCAGGGGCGGGGATGGGGGCAGGGCCTCAGAGACGCCAAGCTTGCTCTCCCCCAGCCCCACTTAATTTTCTGGGTGGGCATGTGTGCCAGAGGTGTGCTGGGGCCAGCTGGGGCAGGAGGAGTCCACCCATATTTCAGCTCAAAATTGTATTCATGGAGTTCTTGATGTCTGAAAAATTTTGCTTTATGAAAAGAACCAACTACTCTCAACTTATCTTTTATTCATTGTAATTAAATTATTCCTTTGTACATGGAATTAAAAAATTATTAAATTTATTTGAAGACATCCGAATAACATTTGGTTATGCAGTCTGCCTATTTTAATATGACTTGCAAAATTGAAAACTGCAGAGGAATTCTAAGTCAATAGAAAAATCTCTAAACTTTTTTAAGGACATTCATCTCAAAATGTGGTTTTAAAATTAGGCACTTCACTATCTGACACAGGAAGAGAAAGATAAGAAACCAAATGAAATACTAGGAAAGTCTGACAGAAACTCTCTTTCCAAAATTAGACTTATTAATCTTCACATGAGAGACTCCATTTTCTACAGAGGGCTTATTTTTTAATATAGAAGACCCCCTCTCCTCCCAACTAAACTTAGAAAATTACACTGGTTTCTTGGGGCTTCTGCCCAAGTTTCTTCCTGATGAACCACTGACATTTCTGCAAACCTCCTCTAAATAATGTGAGAGATAGAAGTGGCTTTTTATTTGGAAAAGTAGTTGTGATTTAGGATTATCAGTGAAACCCCTTGGGGCTTTATTGAATCATGTCAACAGCTGTCAGTAATAATATGTACTTTGCTTCCCACAAAATAATGTATTGATATGTATAAAACAATGTTATAAACTGGAAAAAATGTTTTTATAATATATATGCAGTCTTATGAATAATACAGAGCTCTTTGTGAGCATTATGGTGCTGTAGATAATAAATTTACCCTGTTCTCTGGCCTGCCAAGAGAGTTGTAAAGCAGAATATATTGGTTCACCTTTGTGATAATAAACAATTTTAGTATGTCAGTAGGTTCTAGCTAACATTTACTTCTGAGGTCTTAAAGAATAATGTGCTCTAAATGGTTCTGGGAGTGTTTATACTGGCTCTGACTCTCCTGGGTGATGTTTCAGTGAGTGATATGATCAGATAACAAGTGGCAGTACTTCTCAAGTATTGATATTGTGATATCTCCTGTAGAATTATTGCCTGGAGTAGCTGATTTTGTCTTAACTGGATCTGTAGTTCTTTGTATGTATTTTTAATATGATTTTTTAAAAGTGGTTTATAAACTTGTTTACATTTTCTAAGTGATATCACCCTTCTTTCTCAGTTATTTTTGCATGGATCAGGAATCAGTAAGTCTTTACTGTTCTTGTTTTATCTTCTTGACAATATACAGACACCCTTATAGGAAATGTCTCTCTTGAAACTGAAATAGCCATCAATTCATCACCTCTTCATGTGTTCCAAATGGTAACAAGACATCTGCATTGGTAGCAAATCATAATTGATTATATAAATTTATTTTAGAGTAACATGTTTACATAAACTTTGTGAGAATAGCCAAGCTTTCTGTGTTTATTAATTTCTCCTACAATAATAGTAGTGATTTTTGTGGTGATTTTTGCATAGAAAGGAAAAACTCTGATATCCAATCATTCTTTTGGCTGATAATATACAACTGAATTTTTAACATGTTGTATTTTCCTCACAGGATAACAAAGAAGAAATAAATTTATAAGCAGCACTTTATTGAAGGTAATAGCTTTTCTACAAGGGGTAAAGCATTTCATTTTGTTCTTATTTTCTTAAAACTGCATAGACTAATTCTGAGAAAGTACTTAAGCACTTTTTTTTACTTATATACATTTTTGGATGTTGATGGGTCTTTATTTTGTTTATATGCAGTGCTTAGATGAAACCCTGTGCCTCAAACATGCTGAGCAAGTGTTCTACCATTGAGTCACAATCCCAGCTCCAGGCACAAACACAGGTCTTTCAGCTCTTTCTTGATGTGTAGAATTTCTCACCCATGCCTCTGCTGTCTTGATCTAAGTATCCATACATTTACTTCACACTGATACAGTGATTTGATGCACATACACAGTACCATTTACTGCAATAAAACAGCATGGTTTTTAACTTAAATCCATTTTAAGCATTCAAGCTAATTAGAGTCATAAAGCTATAAGAATAGGGCTTTTTAATCCACTGGTATATTAACCTATATAAGAGGGGTGGGCTTTTTATACAAAAAATCCTGAAGTAGTCCTGAAGAATATTTGGATTGAAACAGGTGAAAAATAATGGTTGAGGCTCACTGCTCTTTTGTGTTTCACTAATATTAATGCAGAGACCATTAGGAGCAGCACACTAGGTGAGCTGAATAAAGATGGCCAATTTCAAAGAAAATCAGAATTTATATAATACAGGACCTTTTAGATCACATCAGATTGACTCCTTTGGAAAGCAAATGTGTAAGCCATGCAGCTCACAAGACATGACATGGATCATCCACATTGCACATGGCTTGTGAGGCCTCTATTTGGCAGCAGAAGACCCTCAACACTGGATCCCACAAAAGAGATTCCTGCAGTCCAATATTGGGATTAGAAAATTGTAGTAAACTATGGTGAAAGCAATTTTGAAGACAGATGCCTTCTGTTTGTTTCCAGAAAAAAGACAGTAAGGAAAATATGAGTGAAAAAATCCTTTTCCATGAACTCCTCTTTGTTTTTCTTTGTGAGCATACCCTATAGAAGAAAATAGAATTCTGACTGTGAGGGGAAATCTGGACCTCCAGGGATTGTTAGAGAATAGGAAATGTTGACACCAAGGGTATGCTATCAAATACTTAGCATAGGACTGCCTATTTCTTTGAGAGAAGGCTCTGTGGTAAATAGAAAATGCTGGTAAAATCTTTTCTTTTGGTTTCATGAAGCCTAGAGTTTTATTTGATGATTGAGATTCATTGTGCTTTGAAATATAATCTTCCTAGCATCCCTGCCATAGATTTATATGAAAGGTGATTTAGCTAGCTTACTGTGGTGGGCTAAAATCCATTGCTTCTTTTTATGGGAAACATTTTCTACTAAAAAATAAATAAATACACTTTAATACTCTTTAATAGGGAATTTTATTAATCATTGAGTGGAGGCTTTCTTAAAATGCTTTTATTCAAACACATCTTTTTTGAGAGAGAGAGAGAGAGAGAGAGAGAGAGAGAGAGAGAGAGAGAATTTTAATTTTTTTTTTTTTAGTTTTTGGTGGACACAACATCTTTATTTGTATGTGGTGCTGAGGATCGAACGCAGGGCCGCGCACATGTCAGGCGAGCACGCTACTGCTTGAGCCACATCCCCAGCCCACTCAAACACACCTTTTATTTAAAATATAGAAATGACTGGCTTTACAAAGCCAGTTATATAAAAAAAATTCAGATACTTTAAAATAAACAGATCACTCACATTATATTTTCTACAAAAATATTTTTTTACCATTATATTTAGAGAAATATAAAAGAATCATATTATTTCACATACATATAAAAGTTAACTTTAGATAAAACATATATACATTTATACATAGTGTTCTAGAGTGCACATGCACATACATATTCTAAAATATATAAAAGATTTCATTGACTTGGAGAAAAATTCCAGGAAGTATCTAGTATTGATATTATTTAATAAACTTTCATGAATAAGTAATTGCAAAATCGTGTCTAAACTTGTGAGAAATAGTTTCATATGTTATCTTTATCCCAAGAAAATAAATTTTCAGAGATTTATCAGAGGATAAATACTCTGTCATTCCTCACAGTCTTATCATGCATTCACTACTTTTCTTATTTTTAGCATGGATTCTCTAGTACTTTAAAACTTCTTCCTTCATTTGTAAAGAATAGATTTAAATGAGACAATATATTACATTTTTAATAAATAAATATATTTAATTTGCTTCAAAATATTTGCTTTTTTCATAATATTTTACAGTTATTCTTGAGTATTACAAACTCCACAATGGAATATATAAAACATTTCAACATATATAAACATGCTTTTTTATTTTTGTATTTAAATATTTTATTTCCTCTGAATTTGCTCACAATCTTTTATATCATAATTTTTAGATTTTATTCTAGTTTGCTATAAAAGACAGTAGAATTCATTGTAATTCATATTATAAAAATAGAGTACTATTTTTCATATCTCTTGTACACAACAGAGTCACACCATTCATGTCTTCATACATGTATTTAGGGTAATGACATCCATCTCATTCCATCACTTTCCTATCCCCATGCTCCCTTTCTTCCCCTTCCTCCCCACTGCCTTATCTATAGTTTGTCTATTCCTCCCATGCTTCTCCCTCCTTTCCATTACATATAAGAAATTTTATGTCAGAGAAAACATTCAGCATTTGGTTTTGGGGGATTGGCTTACTTCACTTAGTATAATATTCTTCAGCTCCATCCATTTACCTGCATATGCCATGATTTCATTCTCTTTAATGATGAGCATTATCCCATTTTGTATAAAAAAAAAAAAAACATTTTCTTTATCAATTCATATACTGAAGGGCATCACAGCATACTACAAGAATGCAGCTACAACAATGTTTATAGTAGCACAATTAAAATATGATTTTAACTATCAGATTATAAATTCTTTTTTTAAAAATCTGATATAAAGCTATAAAAACTCTACATGGTTTCTATTGAACATTGTGGATGTTGAAGGTGTTGAATATTTCCTTATATATTTATCATCAGAAATACTATTATTTCTACTAATAAAATGTTTCTGAAATAAAAATATTAAATGGAGAAGCCAATAAAGTAATAGCCTTGCCTCATAATGTATTAGGTTTAAGACTTTGTGAATATTATAGTATTTTTTAGGTGTAAAATCTTAGCTAGATTTCATTTGAATCTTAGCTTTTCTCACATAGTAACTTTATAAACTATGATATATCACTTTACTCTGGGAATCTCAGTTAGATTATCTGTCAATCATTAATAATTGCTCTCAGATTTTACTGGAAAATTTAAACATGCCCAATATTGTTTTCTTTTTCTTTTTTTAAATGTTTATTTATTTATTTTTTAAAGAGAGAGAGAGAATTTTAATTTTTTGTTTTTGTTTTTGTTTTTGGTGGACACAACATCTTTGTTTGTATGTGGTGCTGAGGATTGAACCCAGGCCACATGCATGCCAGGCGAGCGTGCTACAACATGAGCCACATCCCCAACCCTGTTTTCTTTACTTATATGTTATAAAAGAATTTTTTGGAATTCTCTAAATTAAGTAGCCCTGGAAAAAAGCAAGTGCTCTATACAATGTAGACATGTAGTGGTCATAACTTTTGAGATCAGAACTACATGAAGCTTGGTTTGTGTACTCCATCAATTCAAGTTTTGTAAACAAGGGATAAGACAATGTTTTTATACCATCAAGAAGACCTCATAGCAGGACAGGTAGACACTGCAGTCACTTGTCTCCATGAACTCCCAATATCACATCCACTTATCACATCCACCACATTAGCTTTCAGAATCAGTTTCAGCCTTCAGCACACTTGTTTGTGCTACTTGCTATCTTGAGGAATTTTTCCAGCATAAAGTACGCTTAGACAGTAATTTTGTGTATGGAGAAAAACTTGAATTTGTATTTAACTTGCCTCTTGGCTGACTCATGTCTCTTAACCAGTTATGAATTTCTATTAATAATTTTACATGAATAATAAACAAAAAGGCATATTTAATAGGATAAAATTATAAGTAAAAATAGAATGAGCCATTATGCCTTCACTAAGATTGCCAAATGAGAAAGAAAATTAATGTATTTTAAATATTTGTAATTTAAAATTATTGTACTTAAAATATTATAGCAAATACGGTGACTTTAAAACTGTTTCTTCATCTTAATATATATGATTGAAACTTTATAACTTACAGATGATTTTTTCAAACCTGAACTCAATGAATCACACCTCACCAGGTGCAAAATTCAAAAATGAAGGCAGAGAATTTGTATATTAAGAACAAGATTAAAAAATTAAAAAAAATAATAGATGGCTATTATAAAACCTGGAAGATAATGTTGAAAAGCTTCTTCAGAATGAAAACAGAAGATTGGACAAGGAGAATAAATTTTCCTAACATGATTATAAAATGAGAGAAATGAGATATGGAAAAGGGGAGATAGAACATAAAAAAATAAAATTCCCTACTGCTGAGTGGGAATGTGAATCTTCAAGGAGTTTAAAGTCTTTCCACAGAGTAAAACGTGATCATGAATAAAGGTGCCAAACCCACAGTTGTCCCTGAGTTACCACCAGTCTCCCTGTCTAAAGACACAGAAAAGTTCTTTCAAGTTTTTTGAAATAAGGTTTAAAACTGAACATCCAAGCCTGTCAACCTTTCTTTAAACTAGGAGCTAAACATAAAGACCATGGTGTCTACACAGACTTTATATCCTGTAATATTACTGTGTCTGTGTTTTAAACAATTTCATCTGTTGCTTTATGAATTTTTAAAAATGACTGTATTCTGTAATGGAGTTCTTTGTAAATTACCTGATAAATGTTGAATAAGAAAACGTTATCTACCATAGCTAGAATATCAATTAGGACATGGTGAGAGGCATTAAAATTAATTAATCTAGAGAACCATAAGTAAAAGTGTCCCAGAAATGAATGTAAATTTGCTAGTTTACATTTAACTTCTGGATTCTTACCATGTATCCATTAAAATATAAGATTTGAAGAAAAATATTTTTTAAGACAGTATGTACTAGTCCTTTGTCTTGGCTAAGGGAAGTCAGATCTCTTAAGACCAACTCCATTCCTCTTTGATATAGCCCTAAATGCTGTGTGGTCCTGCACTGGCTTTGGCCTTGTTTTTCAGTTCTTACTGTTCTGTAGCACTTTTTGTTCTGACATTATTTAAATAGTGCTATCATTCTGGGTGATTCTACACATTCTGTATTATGAGCAACAAGCACAGGTTAATCGTTAATTATTGAAGAAATACTAAGGCAAATTACTTCTAAAAATAGATAAAGAGACCTAATTGTTTTCTTTAACTGTTTTAAGAACTAAATATAATTACTCAAACACTTATTCTTCATTTTTTTTTTGATGTCACAGTGGAAAGATGTGAGAGAGACACATGGACAGACACAGGGGATGCATGAAATTTTCTGAGTTTAAACCTTGTTGTGCACACCCATTTCTCAAGTCTTTGCTTGGAATTCTGATTTCTTTTCTCTAATATATTAAATCATTAAGATTTGGTAAATTAGAATGCTTATTAGTTTGACTTTACATCAAAATTGATTCTGACATTTTCTTGCCAAGAATTTATTTATTTCATGATTCTCAGATTTTTGAGGCTTACTTAATATTCTTATCATCTTTCTCTTATGCTTGCATTACTCAGAGACAGAATTGCAATACTGTTTCATACATATGAAATACATATTTCTTAAGAGTAAAAACTTCAGAGTATTTGTTCGGGTATTAAAAGTATTTTAAATTAATCTCATGGTAAAACAACTCTAAATACTCCTTTCTATGTTTTTACATTTTCAAGTTGAGGTTTTCTTCAGAGAATATTTTACTGAATATTTGTGTTTCACAATAACAAACTCAGAAATTTCAGTCTCTAAAAGGCATTTATTTACAGATATATGTACAATTTGGATTTTTAATTTTGTGCAGCTACAATAATATTTGATAATAATATTTATGATGCTTTCATGAACAAAAGTATTTACAAAAAGAGATGTAATTCACTATACCTTAATAAAAATGGACATGTAATTGTATCATTATTTAAATGTTTATTTTAACCTCTGGGTATATTTTACCAATATTATTATAAAATAAATCATATAACATTTATTACTTTATGTTTATTTGTTTGTGCCATATTTATTTATTATGTTATTGTTATATACATATTGCTGGTTAATACATTCTTTTTTTTTTAAGAGAGAGAGAGAGAATTTTAATATTTATTTCTTAGTTTTTGGCAGACACAACATCTTTGTTTGTATGTGATGCTGAAGACTGAACCCGGGCCACACGCATGCAAGGCAAGTGCGGCGCTACTGCTTGAGCCACATCCCCAGCCCCAGGTTAATACATTCTTAAAAATAAAATGCTATTCAATAACCATAGCAATGGTATACTAAAGAGCTTTTTAAACTACTCATTTATTACATATTTTCTTTTTTTTTCTAAAACCTTCTAGAATGTGTAAATTTATAAATATACACATAGAGAAACAAGAGATCCTATGGCAATAAGTAATATATCAAAGTGTCAAAACCTGATAAATTCAATGCTAGAATTAACAGTTTTCCTGAATTGCAGGTCAATGATGTCTCTAATGCAGATAGTAAGCAAAACATTTAAATAACTAAAGAACTGTAATTGAAATGATTCAGCAAACTATTTGGCATGACCATATATGTCCTCAATTTTAATTAAATATATATTAGATTTATTTATAATATATAGGTTAAATTATTCCTTTATGATCATTATCTCTTCTTTGAGAAATGACCTCTAGTAAACAGCCTCATTTGGCCTCAGGATGTGTGTACAGTAAGAAAAAAAGTCTCAAGAGTTCTCTCTATTATATTCATAATTTATTCACATATCCCCAAGATCTTTCACATACTGGTCAGTCACACACAGCAAGCAATTTAAAAGTTTATGAAGTTTTGCAATATAACATTTTTATCCTTCCAAGCTATTTCTAAGAATTCTGTGTGCTTTATTGAAAACATCAAGGAAAATGAATATGTCTTTTTAAACCCAGAACTTGAAATGACACTGGACTCAAGAGATCAAGTTTATGAAGACAGAAGTTATGTGTTATGGCTTCTGTATATCTGCAGAAGAGCTGTCAAGGTGAATGGGGTTGTGTGAGAATGGCCTTAGGCCTGAGCCCAAGCAACTCCTGTAATGCCAGATTCATGGGACCCCAATAGACCTCCAGGAGCTGAATCAGATGCAATCCCACAAGAGTGTTTATTGTAAGCTCAGGCCTGGACTCACAACCATTTCAGATACAGTGGTCCCAAAGAGTGAGTCTTGACCCTTAATTCAGTGAGGATTAATAGATTTTGGGGGATACTGTATGCATCACAACATCACACAGCCAATCATTTCACATCACAGAAAAGCCAAACAACAACTCTTGACATTGATTAGCACATTCATTGGCAGGAACAAGTTGTGTAAGGGTGATTGGTTAGTTCAACTTGTGGATACATTTGAACTGATTGGTTTAGGCCATCAGAGGTTGCAAGAGTATATATGACAAATTTGCCTAATCATGTTACCAATCAACAAAACTACTGGGAAGGTCACCTGGTGTTTCAGGTATTTTCTGTGTCTCATGTTTTCTGTAGTAGCTAGGTGTTTGCTATGGGTCCTAAACTAGTGCAACTGAGTCAGGATCACTTGGCATGGAAGATCTCTCCAGTTATTTACAGACAAACAACTCAGCAGGGTGGGTATATGCCTAGGAGCACTCTGAGTTTTTCCATGTACAAGGGTAACTCCCCCCTTTGGACAGGCTTTGCTCTGAGGTAGAGGCAGGTTTCTCAAAAAAGGAGTCACATCAGTTTCTCACTCCATTTAAAAAACTCCATTTTGAAACCTGAGGTCATTATTAGAGGTCATTTATCACCAGGCACACCCACAGAGCCCTCTAATATGGCCTCAAACAAATTACTTCCCCTCACCCTGATAAACTGAATAAAGCTTCTGGCAGGCTTTTCTCTCCTGATAAGAGTGAAAGGTGAGAATATCAGGATGGAGAACACCAGACCAGATATTTCTGACCTCAGGGTAAATGAGAAATCTGGTGGCACCTGATAATTACAAGGTGTGGTAAAAAAAAAAAAAATTAGTATAAAAAATAGAGTGAGTAAACAGGGATTCAGCCAGCCTAAACAAGTATGTACTCCAGCTGGAGAATCTAATGAGGACCTACACTGACATTCCATCACTTGCCATCATTTTCCAATTCTCTGTGTGATCCTCACTGCTCTCAAACACTACCACCTTGTCTGGAACTTTGTGAGAGCTGCAACTTCTCCCTGTGAGCCTCTCCTCAACTGGTCGTCCACTCCCCACCAGAAAAAAGCCTGTTTTGGTTTGGGACCTGATCACTTCTGTCTGAGTGAGTGTGCATCTGCAGGACATAAAGCCTAAGGCTTGAGAGTTTTTACCTTAGCATTCAGAGGAAATGTCTGTCACTAGCCTGTCATGATTAAATCTGTTTTGCAATGTTCAGAATTAATCTAAAATTGTTTTCTGGGAATTAATTAATCTAGAATTGCTTGGTGTTATTTTATTATCTCCACGGCAGTGCCTATCACTAAGGATTGTTGTTTTCTTCATTAGGAACCTATAAAGTTGTATTAAGAATTTGAGTGAATAAAGAATTGAAAGGGGCAGAAATGCATGGACATTCTTTATTTCTCCCCTTGACTGCATATGTGACAAATTTGCTCCCTGGCAACTTGTTGTTATTATTTTCAAAGTATTAAATTAAGGAATTCTTATCACTAAAAATTATTATTATCTTCAATTCTAAATGTTGACTTTACTTTTGGCATTATCTCTGTCCTTTGACTGTTATTGTTACTGTTGTTTACTGGTAATGAGGCCTTGCTTTCTTTTTTTTTTTTTTGAGAATTTTTAATCTATATATATATTTTTTTTAGTTATCGGCGGATACAACATCTTTGTTTGTATGTGGTGCTGAGGCTCGAACCCGGGCCGCACGCATGCCAGGCGAGCGTGCTACCGCTTGATCCACATCCCCAGCCCTTAGGCCTTGCTTTCTTAATGCTGAAGTATAACACCAGAGAAGCACATAAAGGCAAGCTTAGAGTGGAAAGTTGAAGCTTTATTAAAGGACAGCAGATAAGACTTCTACCTGGAGGAAAAGGGGGACCCATTGAAGTGGAACCCCCTTTTGTCACCGAAAAGTCCGCTTCACCATGGCTGATTTGGGGACTGTCAGCCAAAGAGTCTCTGCAAAAGAGTTCAATGTGGATAAACTTTCTATGTTTGTGTTGCCCTGTTTACTTGGCCACTGGCCAGGAAGATACCAGAAGTCCAGGTGCTGGACACCCCCTTACTATTTTCACAAATATATCCAGTATAGTGCTTTGAAGAAATGTGCAAACAAGGCCTCTGGCCTTGAGCTGGGCTTCACATAGATGTCTACATTTTTTAGATAAGTTACAAATGGGCTCCATGGTAACAGCTGGCAGAGGGAGGAAGAAAGGGAAGAAGTTCTCCTCTTCTCAAGTGTTGTCCTTGATGGGTTAACTTGCCCAGAACAGTGAAAGAAAAGCTGCTTTTATGTGAACTTCTGCAGACTGTGAACATCTGAGCCCCTCTACTTACATGATGGGTATAAAACTCTGAAACTCCCTGAACTTGGAGGGATTGATTGATAACAGCAAAAGCTGTGCTCTCTGAACCTGGCTGCAGCCAAATAAAACTGTTTCCTGCTATCCTCAGTGCCTTGCTTCATTTGTCCCTACAACAAACTGGGACACAGCACTGGAGGGAGTTCTGTCACATGTGGTGAGTCAAGTTTTGCAAGAGAAAACACCAACTGGGCTGCTATCCCATCCATCTTTTCCATTTAGAGTAGCAATCTGATTCTGATTATCATTCCAAAACCTCTCCCCACAACAAGAGGCCTTTACATATAAGGGTCTGCTGACTGCCCTATGTCAGTCACATGTCATTTGGAAGCCAATGACAGATTCACATGGCTCCACCATAGATGTTTTATCAGACACGTGCACTCCACTGCTCCAGGCCCAGTTCCCAGCACGCTCAAACTCAATGGCATCTCTGTTCTATACCATTTTCATGAATTCCAGTCAAAAAAAGCACTATCTGGTTCAGTCATTATGAGAAACAGGAGATCCAATGGATCTCCAGTGCTTCCTGGTCTAGAAATCATTCAAGGATGAAGTAGGTGGCACTGTGGGTCTCGATTCTTTCAGGAACCATTAAGGGGTGAGAAAACTTTTTTCAATGAATTATATATATATATGAGAGAGAAATGTATATCTTAAATACATGTAAAAGTATCAATAAATATGCTGCAAATCCAAATTCTTAATGGAACATATATCATTCGAAGAACACAAAAATATTCATTTGACTCTACATGGGGTTATGTATAAACTTGTTTAACTATGGAGCTCACCATTTGTTGAATTTTCAGTTCCCCTGGGGATTGTGGGGGGGGGGGGTGATCTGTTCATGGAGTTTGTATTTGGCAAAGTCAGAACACTCACAAGAATGTACATGTGATAGCAGGAAGGGCAATATATATGTATATACACGTTCTGACCCAGGCTACAGAGAAAGAGAATTATAAGTTATACATTTGTTAAATTTGATGATCCATGGAGGAGTATTAGAATGAAAATGTAACTAGTGTTATAAAACATACTCTTGATAAAGCAAAAGAAAAATCAATGAATACACAATTCCTCCTATGAACTGCCTGCATTTCTTTATTTTAGGTTTGCTTTTATCCATAATATTAAGATTAGTAGTCAGAGTCTAGTAGAGTATGGATTAGGGTCAGAGATTCAATACTTCAAAGCGAAAATATTAAAATCACTCCAATGTGTATATGAACATGCGCTACACAACATCACTTCCCACTGTCATAAAGAACAATGCCTTGATATTATTATCACCCCAAGTTATACACAATTAGAGGGAGAAGAAGAAGAATATCTGTGAATACACATCTGAAATGGAAAATTCTCAGCAGTTTACAACCTTGTAGGTGGCAGAGAAGATTACAGTGACAGAGCCTTTAATCTCTCCTAATCTTGGCTGTGCCCTTCCAAATCCTGATCTCAGGTAGTTTTTACTGAGTCTCTGGAAACAAAGAATTGAGAAGCAGAATGCATCAGTGGAAAGCTTTACAGCACTCATCCTGGTGAATATATGAATAGACTACTGCTTGCTTTGCAGATGGGCAACACCTACTATGTTCCTAAGTTCCTGTATTTTCCTGAATTTTGGCCACTCTCCAGAAGGGGCTCATGGTTTTGTGTCCAAGATATGTACCAGCTCCAAGCTCTGTGAAATGGCCATGTCCTGGATTGCTGAAAGGAATGCCAAGCATCTCAGAAAACTCAGAAATCAGTGTGACCAGTAAGGCTCTCAGTGGAGAATCCCTGCTTGGCTAGATGGCAACCCAATAGCCTCATCAGGAGCTGTCAGGGCCCTAGTGTTCATCTTGTGAAAAAGTGTGTCCTCAGGCTTTCTTCTTACCTATTGTTCAATTCTTCTGCATGTCAAGAAGGTCTTTGCCTCAGGCCACCCCTTTGTGAAGCCTCAAGAAAACAGTTTCAAAATGGAAATGAAGGAGCCTCACCTGTGACTCTTTGGTAAAGTGCTTTATGAAGGGATGTGTCTGAATCAACCTCTTGGCACTGTGTGAGGCTGTGGCTTAGATCCTCAGCTCCCCATGAAACTAAATACAGATCCCATGTGTCCATCCAAAACTAAAATTACAGAAAACAACAATAATTTTGGATTAAGTCTCTTGCCTTTTTTTGGTAAGGCTCCTGACCTCCATTTAGTGAGAAAAGGGATTATTTGGTTAAATGAGGTGTTCCAAGCCCTGCAGTAGCTAGCATATAAGTGGTTGGGTTTTTTCATGACTCCAAGACACATAAAAAATCTACCCCCAGCAGTCAGTAGTCCTATAATTTGAGAACTAGGGCAGTATTAAACAAAGTCTCCTACATAATTTCATCTAAAATTAGTCAAGTTCCCAATGAAGCTACAGAAACAAAATTTCTATCAACATTCTCTGTTGATAGAAATTTTTATTTGCCAAAGTCAGTTGTAGTCATATCCTATGGAGTGATAGTAATATCCTTTCACTAACTTTAGCATCCCAGATCTGGTGTCTATTTCTCAAAGCCAGCTTTCCAGTTCCTTCTCTGCCTCAAGGCCTCCCATTCCCATGGGTGAGCCCACTGTCCCTTGTCTAACCCAGTGTACTCTCACTTGAGTAACTCCTTGTGCTTTGTCTAGTGAGTATCTCCTTTAATTATCTGTTCACAAAAAGAACCTGGAACTATGAATTTTGTCATTGCGTCCATCTGGCAAGAACACCTTTCATGATTAGAAGTTGAAAACAACAAGAAATAGAAGGAAGAAAAACAGCTGGATAATATGGTGTATACCTGTAATCCCAGCTATTCAAAGTCCAAGGCAGAAAAAAACATAAATTCTAAACCACCCTGAACGCCTTGACCAGATTCTGTCTCAATATTTTTTAAAGGGATAGGATTTAGTTCTGTGGTTGGGAGAATGCATGCTAGCATGTGTGAGACCATGAATGCAATTCTTGATACTGAAAAAAAGAGAGAATGCAAACAACAACAAAATAAAGATCACACATAAGAAATGACCTTCTAATATATTAAATAATCAAAAAATAAAATATTTTTTTTCCAAAATGGAAAGAAAACAAATTTACATGCTTTAATTTGTTCTTTTTAACATATCAGAAATCCTGGCCAGATCAATCTGAAAGAAATACAGGAAGAGGGCATGCCAAATGGAAAGGTAGAAGTTTAATAACCTCTGTTTATAAGCGAGATAAAGTATTATCTGGAGAATCTCAAGATTCCAAGAAAATAATCACCACAATGAATAAATTCAGCAAAGGTGCCAATACAAAACCCCACACACATAAACTATGTTTCTATTTTCATATAACCAACTTTTAGTTTTGTCAATTTTTTCAATAGTTTCTTTTGTTTCAATTTCGTTGATTTCCAGTCTGATTTTAATTATTTCTTGCCTTCTGCTATGTTTGCTGTTGTTTTGTTCTTCCTTTTCTAGGGCTTTGAGATGAAATGTGAGCTCATTTATTTGTTGTTTTTTTTTCTTTTTTTGAGGAATGACCTCCAGGCACAATTTCATTGTGTCCCATAGATTCCGATATGTTGTGTCTGTATTTTCATTTGTCTCTAAGAATTTTTTGATTTCCTCCTTTATGTCTTCTGTAACCCATTGATCATTCAGTAACATATTGTTCATTTTCTATGAGATGTATGATTTTTCCTTCCTTCTATTATCGTTGATTTCCAGTTTCATTCCATTATGATCAAATAGAATGCATGGTATTATCTCCACCCCTTTATATTTACTGAGGGTTGCCCTATGGCATAAATATGGTCTATTTTTGAGAAGGATCCATGTGCTACTGAGAAAAAAGTATATCCACTTGATGATGGTTGATATATTCTATATATGTCAGTTAAGTCTAGGTTATTGATTGTGATATTGATTTCTATTGTTTTTTTTATTCAACTTTTGTTTGGAGGATCTGTCCAATGGTGAGAGAGGAGTGTTGAAGTCACCCATAATTATTGTGTTGTGGTCCTTTTTTTCCTTGAACTTGAGGAGAGTTTGTTTTATGAATGTTGTAGCACCATTATTTGTTGCATAAATATTGATAATTTTTATGTCTTGTTGGTGAATGGTTCCTTTTAACAGCATATAATGTCCTTCCTTACCCCTTTTGATTAACTTAATCTTGAAGTTGATTTTATTTGATATGAGGATGGCCACCCCTGCTTGCTTACGAGGACCGTGTGCGTGGTATGTTTTTTCCCAACCTTTCACCTTCAGCCTGTGTATGTCTTTTCCAATCAAATGTGTCTCCTGGAGGCAGAATATTGTTGGATTTTTTTTTTAATCCATGTTACCATCCTATGTCGCTTCATTGGTGAGTTTAAGCCATTTACGTTTAGAGTTACTATTAATATATGATTTGTATTTCCAGCCAAGTTTGATTATTTATCTTTTTTTAAAAAAAATTGGTTTCTTTCTCCATGATTAACTTTCCCCCTGCTCTCTGGCTTGCTGAGGTACTTCCCACTGTTGGTTTTGGTTATTGTTTTTCATTTCTTCCTCATGTAGTGTTTTGTTCAAGATGCTTTGCAATGCTGGTTTTCAGGTGCAAATTCTTTTAACTTTTGTTTATCATGAAAGATTTTTATTTCGTTGTCATACCTGAAGCTTAATTTTGGTAGGTACAATATTCTTGATTGGCATCCATTTTCTTTCAAAGTGGCAGGATATAAAATAAACATGCATAAATCAAAGGTATTCATGTATATCAGTGACAAAACTTCTGAAATGGAAATGAGGAAAAACACTCCATTCACAATATCCTCAAAAATAAAATAAAATACTTGGGAATCAACCTAACAAAAGAGGTGAAAGATTTATACAATGAAAACTTCAGAACCCTACAGAGAGAAACAGAAGAAGATGGAAAAATATACCCTGTTCATGGATAGGCAGAACTAACATCATCAAAATGGTGATATTACCAAAAGTTCTCTATAGGTTTAATGCAATGCCAATCAAAATCCCAATGACATTTCTTGTAGTAATAGATAAAGCAATCATGAAATTCATATGGAAAAATAAAAGGCCCAGAATAGCAAAAGCAACTCTAAGCAGGAAGTGTGAATGAGGTGGTATAGTGATACCAGATTTCAAATTATACTACAGAACAATAGTAACAAAAACAGCATGGTACTGGTACCAAAATAGGTGGGTGGACCAATGGTACAGAATAGAGGACACAGAGATTAATCCACAAAGTTACAACTATCTTATATTTGATAAAGGGCTAAAAGCATGCAATGGAGGAAGGATAGCATCTTCAACAAATGGTGCTGGGAAAACTGGAAATCCATATGTAACAAAATGAAACTGAATCCCTTTTTCTCCCCATGCACAAAAGTTAACTCAAAATGGATCAAGGAGCTTGATATCAAATCAGAGACTCTGCATCTGATAGAAGAAAAAGTTTGCTACGATCTACATGCTGTGGGGTCGGGCTCCAAATTCCTCATTAGGACACCCATAGCACAAGAGTTAATAACAAGAATCAACATATGGGACTTACTTAAACTAAAAAGTTTTTTCTCAGCAAGAGAAACAATAAGAGAGGTAAATAGGGAGCCTACATCCTGGTAACAAATTTTTACTCCTCACACTTCAGATAGAGCCCTAATATACAGAGTATACAAAGAACTCAAAAATTTAAACAATAAGATAACAAATAATCCAATCAACAAATGGGCCATAGACCTGAACAGACACTTCTCAGAGGAGGACATACAATTAATCAACAAGTACATGAAAAAATGCTCACCATCTCTAGCAGTCAGAGAAATGCAAATCAAAACCACCCTAAGATACCATCTCACTTCAGTAAGTTTGGCACCCATTATGAAGTCAAACAACAACAAGTGCTGGCGAGGATTTGGGGTAAAGGGTACACTTGTACATTGCTGGTGTGACTGCAAATTGGTGTGGCCAATTTGAAAAGCAGTATGGAGATTCCTGGGAAAGCTGGGAATGGAATCACAATTTGACTCAGCTTTTCCCCTTCTTGGACTATTCCCTAAAGACCTTAAAAGAGCGTGCTATAGCGACAGAGCTACAACAATGTTCATAGCAGCACATTTCACATTAGCTAGACTGTGGAACCCACCTAGATGCCCTCCAATAGATGAATGGATAAAAAAATGTGGCATTTATACACAATGGAGTATTACTCTGCAATAAAAAAAAATGACAAAATCATGGAATTTTCACGAAAATAAATGCACTAGAGCAAATTATGCTAAGTGAAGCTAGCCAATCCCTAAAAAATAAATGCCAAATGTCTTCTTTGATATAAGGAGAGCAACTAAGAACAGAATAGAGAGGAAGAGCATGAGAAGATCACCACTTAACAGGGATGAGAGGGGGGAAGAAAAGAGAGAGAGAAGGGTAATTGCATGGTAAAGGAAGGAGACCCTCATTGTTACACAAAATTACATATAAGAGGAAGTGAGGGGAAAGGGGGAAAAAAAGAGAGAGAGAAATCAATTACAGTAGATGGGGTAGAGAGAGAAGATGGGAAGGGAGGGGTATGGGAGGGGAGGGAAGAGGAGGGGAGGGGGATAGTAGAGGTTAGGAAAGGCAGCAGAATACAACATACACTAGTATGGCAGTAGGTATAAAAGTGGATGTGTAACCGATGTGAATCTGCATTATGCATATAGGGTAAAAATGAAAGTTCATAATCCGCTTGAATCAAATGAATGAAATATAATATGTCAAGAACTTTGTAATGTTTTGAACAACTAATAAAAAAATAAAACTAATGAAGCTTCTTTTAAAAAAATTTAAAAAAAAACTGTGTTTTTCTATGCACTAATAATAAAAAATATGGAAAGAAAATCAAGAAAACAATTTCATCTGACAAGTAAAATAAAATGTAATACTAGACCCAATGTAATACTACCCAATCAAGTAGATCAAACGTGAAGACTTTAAAACAATCAATGAAACTTAGAATAACACCAAAAAGTGAAAGATATCAAATGATCATGGGCAGGAACACTTAAACTTGTTAACATATAAACACTACCCAAAGAAATCTACAGTTTCTGTTAAATCCCTAAAAAATTCCTAACTTTTTTTTTCATGAATACCATTTTTATTTTATATTTTTATTTACTCATATTAGTTTTACATGAAAGTAGAGAATATTTTCATTTACTCATAAAAACATGGAATACATCTTATTCTAATTAAGATACCAGTCTTGTTGAACATGATACAGAGATTATTCATTGCAAAAATTTAAAATTCCACCCTAAAATGATAGGGAATGTGAAAGCAACCAACTTCAGAAACATTTTGAACAAGAACAAAATTGGTGGTCTAACCTGTCATAATTTCAAAACTCCCTGCTATAAAGCTACCAGTCATATAAAAACAAAAGATAGAAATATTGATTAATAAAATAGGGTAAGGAATCCAGAAATGAAAAAAAAACACATAAGTTCTCAAGTGATTTATGTCAACAACATTCCATGGAAATGGACAGTCTTTCAACAAATACTGTTGAGAAAACTTAATAGACAACAACACATCAAACAAGGAAGTTGGGCTTTTATCTGACACCATGAACAAAAAGTAACTCAACATGAATAGAGGACATAAATGTAAGACCTAAAACTATAAAACACAAGAGAAAAAGCCTGTGACAAGGAATTTTGACAGTCAGTTTTTGAACAGAACATCAAAAGCACAGGCACCCAAAAAAAGAAATAAACTAAACTACATCATTCCAGAAATTGTTATTCATCAAGGGACACAGTTATTACTGAAAAGATGACTCACTTAATGTAAGAAAAAATTTGAAAATTATATTTCTGATTAGAAGTTAAGATCTATGATATAAAGAACCCTTATACTTCAACAATAAGAAAACAACAACCCAATATTAAAATGGGCAAAGGACTTCCACAGATGTTTCTCCAAAGAAGAAATTCAAATGGCTGAGAAGCACATAGAAAGATGTTCAATATCAATAATCAGTGGACAAATCAAAATCAAAATCAAAATGAGATCCAGCTTCACAAATATGATGAAACTGAAAGAAACAGAAAACAGAAAAATCCCTGATCGGCTCCCATCCACCAGCCCAGGATACAAGAGGCATATCCACCCACCACCAAAACTAAAACAGAAAACACCAGTGCTGCTGAGAATATAATGGAGCTGGAACCTAGTGGGTTCGAATGCAAAGTAGTGCAGGCTCCATGGGAAACTGATTGGTGGTTCCCCAAATTATCAAAAGGATCATTTAAATGACCCTTCAATTCTACTTTTTTTGAAGAGATATTTATATGCTTATAATTACAACAGGATTATTTATTATACTCAAGGATCCATTGAGGAAGAATATTTTTATTTTTTAGTTGTGCATTATAGTTATAAATAAGCACAGAATATAGTTTGTTCTAAGTCAGTCCCCAGAACTTGCCTTTCCCCCCCCCTCCTCCCTGACCCTGTTTCCTTTCTTCTTCTGTACTGGTCTTCCATCCATGTATTTATAGTTTTCTTAACTCGTGCTTTACAGATATACATAAAGATAAAACTCACTGTGGTCTCTTCATATATGTATATAGGATAGTTTGGTCAATTTCATTGTACAATTTTGCCCATTTCCTATCCAAAGGAAGAATGTTTTTACATGTAGCACATGATGGAATATTATTTGGTCTAAAAAACAAAGGAAATCTTGACCGATAGTAGAGCAGGGATGGACCTTGAGAACACCTACTGTATAATCCTACTTATATGAAGTACAGTACACAGAGTAATTAAAATAATACAAAAAGGAGAAAGGTGGCTTCTTAGGGCATGAGGGAAATTGATGATCACTGTCTAACAAATGAAGTTCAATTTTGCATGATGAGAAAAGTTCTGTGGGTGCATGCTGGTTTCAGAAGAATGGAAAAATAAATGTAATAAACACCACTGACGTGCCTTCCCAAATAGTTTACATGGCGAAACTTTGCTGTATGTATTTGAAAATGTATATAAAATTAAACTCCTCCTACTTATTTCCTCACAAATAAAAACCAAGAAAATTCTCCACTAATAGAAACTTATAAGAAGTAAGTTCTCCATGAGTAGAAATGTGAAAGGATCATTCAGGTTGAAAGGATGGATCACTCACTTGGTCATATCAAGAAATAAAGAATACAAAGAGGGTAGCTCCTCAGGAAAATTTAAAGCAAGTATCATTGTACAATCAGTTCTTAACTCCTCTCCTAATCTGACAGAGGTGCAGTGGTGTAATAATTATAGAGCTTGTGATGATGCCAGAGAATTCACACCATGAGGCCAGTCATGTGCACATATGGGCCAAGGACAGCAACAGGCTGGGAGGGTCCTGGGGAGACTTGTGCTTAGGGTCTCTGTCTTTGTCTTGGCAGAGGTGAAAATGCAGGGGAGGAGGCAAAAAGTGGACAAACAAACAAGTCTCTCAACAATTGTCCTTGGATCTGTGAAACATTTGGCAGTTTCCTTCCAGACTCTGTCCCTTTGAACCACAATGGCCATACCTCACATCTTGGAGGAAAAGCTCCCCCAACACTCCTGAGGGGCCATCCCTGATCAGTTCCATCCACCATCCCAGGATCCAAGAGGCACATCCACCCACCACCACAACTGATGTAGACAGATGTCAGATAAGAATGAGAAAGCAGAAACCACTTTTGGAGCTCCAGATCAACAGGAACATGGGTCAGTGCACATGGAAAAGCCTTGCCATCACCAATGTGTTCATGCCACCCCTTACAGCCACACATAAACACACATGCCACCCAGCCACAGACACCTGTGAACACCCCATTCTGAGGCATGTACACGTGATGATGAATACTCATTACAACCCCTTCCACCACAGATATCATTAAAACCCCTCACATTTGGAAACAGGTGCATGACCCACAACTCACTGCCATCCCACCATAAACACATATGCATAAATCACCCTTATCCCTGCCTTATACATACACCACCACTTCCTTTCTAATAAAATATACTCTATGCATACCCCCAAGTACATATGCCTGTTAGCACCCAGGTACTGACAGACATGCAACTGTAATGTATGCTATTCCAAATGCAAGCTTATATATTCCTATATACTCTAAACTTCCTGAAGACATGCACATATTACCAAACACAGAGTATGCACACACACAGAAATACAACATACAACCCCCTACACATAAAAAACCCTACTTGTTTCCAGAAGTCCATAAACAAAATCCTAAGTACTCTAGAAAGTCTCACAGATTTGATCCCCCAAGATTGAGTGCAACCAGATATAACCTGATTACCAAAATACAACATCCTTAACAACTAAAGGACACAGTTACAACCACTAACACACACACACATACACACATATACATGACTCCATATTCCCAGAATCACTTGATGTGGAAATACCAATTCCCAAATACACATAAAGTTTCCCAACCCTCTCCAAATGTACTCACAATGGTGTCAACTACAATCTCTACTCACTGTCATTTCCCAAATACACACATAACTTATGTGTGGCCTTATTACACATATTTTACCCCTGCACTCTCTAATCTCACACCCTTCCCAAACCAAAAAATAAAATGAAATAAAAAATTCAATATTTTGTGAATATCAAAAAGTATTCACCAAAATACTCCATTCAAACACACTTTTTAATAATTATTCATAAATCCCACCACATCATAAATAACCCTTATACACTATAAGTACTCAAGCCTCCTAACTTTTATTCCCAAATAAATATACTAATCTACACTCATCTACAGTTTGAGAATGAATACTCAGCCATCACATTTCCTAAATACATTCACAGTCCTAGATTACACAAGTCTGAGAACACATGAGTCTGCCTGAATCTAAAATAACCAGTACTCCCTCAGACCCATAGTACATGCAGCCACTCTCTCACTATTAATGGGTATAGAACTCACTATTAATATACAGAACTGCTCATACTTCTTAATATACTCAGTCAACAGCACACAACACTGTGGAACTCTGAAAATACTCAATTGCATAAACTTCCTATCTTCGAGATGCCTGAATGTAAACCCAGAGTTTCTCATGCCCAAATTAAAACAAATACTCAGCAAAATTCAAACAATTCCAATCAATAATCTTTCTTACAAAGTCTCATACATATTCCAGTCACCTCCAAGGAACACTTAAAATAGATATGAAGTAGGACTGAAGAGGCTGGATACCAAAGGAATTTTCAGAAAGCAGATTTATTGGCTGTAGCCAACCAGTCCAGAGTGTGGTGTATGCCTGAAACATTATCTGGACAGATAATTTCAAAATATTTTGAATTTTATGACTCATGGGGGGAATGGGTCTTGAAGATTCACTTGACAAGTGCTTTTCATTCCATTCTCTAGGCCAGACACAAGTTTCACAAGATTTTACCAAAATATAAAAAAACCTGGCATTTACAAGAAAGAGGAAGCTACAACCACAGAACCACAGTAACCTCTGCATACATGCTGCTGATATGACAATAGAAGAAGCTTAATTATGACAAGGGTCTTTTGTTGGGAGCATCTGGTGTGCTTCAGATACACATATCATCAGACCCCAGAAAAACACACACCAATCAGTATAACCCAAAATGCAATCACAAACTCTCCTTCAGTAACTAAATAGAAAAAACAAGTTACTTATTAACATATGACAATAATTTGTATTTTCAAATGAAAACATACAATCACCTGTATGTTGCAAACATGTATGTACAAAAAAATGCCTCAGAATATGAAGTTCAACAAAAAATCTCAGACATACAGACACTGCTAACTCCTCCTACTCACAAAGGATACCCTCCATTCCCAAGAATAAAAGTATCACCTCAAAGCCCTAAACAAAAAATACACAGCAGTCCACTTGAGACATTATCAACAGAATCTGTATACATCCATGTGCCACATATACATAACTTGAAACACCCCAACATGATTCCATTCTCTCCAAATCTCTGTACACCAAAGATCATGTCCCTAAATTCTCACCTAGACACCATGAACATACATATACATTTTAAAATCTGAGAATCCAGAGATCCAACACATAATGGAAGACAACATCCTAACTCTTCACAAATGCATTCACAATAGTCTTGTTCACAATTGTCCACTATGCCAACAACACCTATAGAAGCACCACTGGAATTCTAAACACATGTCCTGCCAGATAGGTACTCAGCCAACACTGACCAAAGAAATCACACAGAAAATATTTTACACACGACAATGAAACAGTCCCACACAGGATAATTTATGGTGTCTTGTTGCATATCCTTTCTATACCTATACACATGAAACAAATAAGAGCACAAATACCTGATGCTAGAGGAAAATGTTATTGTGTTCTCTCTCTCTCTCTCTCTCTCTCTCTCTCTCTCTCTCTCTCTCTCTCTCTCACACACACACACACACACACACACACACACATACATATACAGAACATCACATACATAATCTGAACACTGACACAACCAGTTCAAGGATATTATCTTGTGGGCCCTGCACACAGATATATAGGAGTGAAGATTAAAATTTCAGCCACATAATTTGTTGTTGAAAATGTAAGAAAATATAAAAGTGCAAAGGAGAGAGCACATTCCCTCCTATAAAACTGAAAGGTACTTGCCAGGACTCAATAACTGCTCAATATAGAGAAAAACTCTTCAAATAATAAGAGAGTCCTCTCAGATAATGCTTCTGGAAATGAAGGTACTCTGTGACACTTAAGGGGTTTCTAAAGGAGAGAATCACCCCAAATAGATTCTTTTGAGTATCCACCATCATCCCAGATAGATATCTTATACCTGGAAAGCCAGATCATTGTGCAATGTGTATTCCCATGCCAGGGCTTGGCTTGTTCACCTGGGCTCCCCCCTAAGCCACATCAGCTCCAATTTATGAATGGAGTCTGTAGTGTTTTCACACAAGAGGCCTTTGGCATTCTTACATGCCCAAATTCTAGCCTGAAGATATTACAGGCATATTTGTTGCTCAAAAAATTAGTGAGTAAATTGTCAGCTTTTCTGTGCTACATTCAGACAGAAGAAGTGAATTTGGTTAGAGGAAGGTCTGGGGTCTCTTGTGTTTTGGATGGCAGCTGTCCTAATCACTTTCCAAACCTGTGAGAATATACCTCAGATCACTAAATTCAAAGGAAGCAAGATTTATTTTGGCTCATGATTTCAGAGATTACAGTCCATGGTCACTTGGCCCACTTATCTCTGGACCTGTAGCAAAGCAGAGCATCTGGACGAGAGTGTATGGCAGAGAAAAACTGATCACCTCATGGCTGCTAGGAAGCAGAGATAGACAAAGACAGAAGTGCATTACGGTCCTCATCAGGGGCACGTCCCCAATGAACTAATTTTCATCAACTGGGCCCCACTTTCCACAAGCTTCCCAATAATGCCTTCAATTGGGAACCATATGTTTAACAGGTGAGCCTTTGAGGAATACCAAATGTTAATGCCAGAACATCTATCCCTTGTCCCCAAAAGCTCATGTGTGTCTCACAGCAATAAATAATTTAAAAAGATAAACAAATAAATAAATAAGCATTTGGACTCCAAGAGTCCACAAATATTAACAGTGCATTCTCAATAGTTCTTGTCCAAAGTCTCTTATGAAAATCAAGGTAACACAATGATGCTGAATCCTGAATTGAAAGGTTTTTCTCTGCCATTCTCTTCTTTTTAATTCATAAGTATAGCTTTCTTTTCTCCCCACACCCTCAACCCTATCTTAATGACTAACTATAGAGTCAGTTAAAAGCACTAAAGTCAGTTAAGAGGGCCCTTGCACTGGGCACTCCACCTTACTATGTCACAGGAAATGTCCAAAGTAAAAGGTATTGGCAGAAGTGTACCAAAGACACTGACTAGGAGGGAAACCAGACACACACACCTTCAGAATTGCAAGCATATAAACAATAACATTATCTTAGATTCACACGTCTGGGATGGGTTCGGGTCCACTGGACCCAGATATCACCCACACAATCCCAGCTTCTCTAAATGACAATTTTTACGAGAGAGTAAGAGAGAGAGAGAGAGAGAGAGAGAGAGAGAGAGAGAGAGAGAGAGAGAGAGAGAATTTTCTAATATTTATTTATTAGTTTTTGACAGACACAACATCTTATTTGTATGTGGTGCTGAGGATCGATCCCAGTGCTGCACACATGCCAGGTGAGTGTGCTATCACTTGAGCCACATCCCCAACTCCTAAATGACATATATATATATATATATATATATATATATATATATATATATATATATATATATATATATATTTAGTTGTCTATGAATCTTTACTGATTAAAATAGGGTTCTAAGAATTGACTCCTCTGCCTCACACATGCCAGGCAAGCTCTCTACCACTGAGCCATGAACCCAGACCCCTCTAAAGGACTGTCTGTCAATACTAGTAAACTGTGCTTGTATCCACCTGCCCAAGACTGAGAGAACAATTCCACATAACAGACTGTATACACTTTCACTCAGCAGCACTAAGCCAGATGAAACCAGGAGCTAGCCATTCATCTCTGAAATGCTGAATTGTTGCCAATGAAGCCTTTTCCTCTCCCACCTCTCTGCCTCTTCAGTTACTGACTGTCATGGGTGGAAGCAAAGCAGCAGAATCTAAAATTTTGTAGCTGCACTGGCTGCAATCCTCATTAATAATCAAAAAGAAAGTTAACATGTTTCCAAGATACAACTACACAGGGGAAACACAACTAGCCCCAAAGGGAAGAAGAGCACAGTAGTAAGGAGGAAACTGAAAAAGCACACCAGGGCACATGTTCAGTGTAGTGCTCCATGAAGTGTAGTGTTCCAGGTGTGAAACTAGGGCACCTGATTGTGTGATTTGGGTCCCCTAAAGCTTGAGCATCCTTACCCCTCCAGCCTGGTCTGATGTGGGACCACTCCCTTGAGCTGCTGTGCTCACGGACTTTCACTTCCCTCAGCAGGTGTTCATAGGCTGCCACTGCTAACCTACTGAGCTCTCCACCACAACACTGGATCCACTCTCATAGTTTAATAAATCACTGTTTCTGGGACTACTGGGTTGCACTCTGAATGTGATATGCACATCCTGGTTACCAGCCTTTCCTCTGAAGTATCAATGCAAACCTTCACAACTCCACGACTCTTCATTCTGTAAGGCTGATAACCAGCATCACATGGACAATACCAAGAATGATGACAGTAGCCAGACCTGCCTAGACCATGGCCTCTGTGAGACCATATGATGTTAGTTACACAGCAAAATGAATCTGGACATAAGGATTCTGAGAATGCCCTGTTCAAGCTGGGTACCCTTACACTCTCTTCACAAGTCATTGAGCCTGCTAAGGGTGGTGTTCTTCTCATTTCTGAGATGCCTAATGGTGGCTTCTGTGTAATGGAACTAATATCTTTACCAACCACTCCATCCTGAGCCCCATCATTACAAAGGTTTCTTTTCTGGAAAACCTGCAAGTACTTTAAATCTTTCTACCCTGGCTTTTGCTCCTGAGTAAGTCAGGCTGAAAGCAGCTAGAAATACACAGGCCATATCTCAAATGCTGTACAGCCTTGAAATATTCCCTGCTGGATTAATTAGTCTTTGTTTTAGTTGCCTCTAAAAACAAAGAACCCAATCATTTCACCTATAAACTTTCATGCATTGCCTTATACCTGAGCTTTCCAGAGACAACTCATATCTAAAGTATAACCCTCCCTTACCTTTAAATAAACCTCCCATGAATTCTAAGTACATGTAGAATGTAGGCCATCTTTTGCCAGAAGTAACATGAGTGGATTCTAATTCAATTCCCATTAAGTAACTTACTTCAACCTCAAAATATCATGGACACAGCCTCTGTTGTCTGCATTTTTTCACATATTCTGGTCTGACCTCACATAAGTGTCACCCGCAAAGCTCTCTTCCAACACTCTAGGCTTTCTCTAGCCTGTTCTTCCAAGCTTTGTAAACATCTTCTTAAAACCAGTTCCAAAGCCTTCTGAGTCACATGACCAGGCAGGGTCACATTTTTTTCTGTGTTAATCAGTCATCTGTCACAGTACTAAAATATCTGGGATCAACACCATGAATGGAGGAATGATTAATTTAGACTCATTGCTTGGAGGTTACAATCCATGATTGTTTGGCCCTGTTGCCTTTGGACCTGAGGCTGGGCAGTATAATATGCTGCAGGAAAACTGCTCACATCAATGTGGCCAGAAAGCAGAGATAAAAAGAAAAGGCAGAGAGAAAGTGAAAGGCTCAGGCCCCAATATTCCATTCCAGAGAACAACCCATTGACATGATTAACTTCCACTACATCCCACCTCCTACAAGCTCCCCTTACCTCCCAATAGCAGCATCCAATGAAGAACAAACTTTTAACTCATGAGCCTTTCCCAGAAGATGACTACCAACTATTAGAATAGACTGATAATCCCTCAGTTATTCTTTCTTCTCTCTCTCTCTCTCTCTCTCTCTCTCTCTCTCTCTCTCTCTCACACACACACACACACTCACACCCATGTACCATCATGCTCAGGAACCATCCCTGGGTCACAGCCAGAAGGAGAATCCGCCTAAGGAGCCAGGCACAAAAAACATCATGTTAGTCATGTTAGTCCCAGGAAGAAAGGAAATGTTGTGGTGTCTCCTGGTGGCCACATTGAGCATGCAGCTGATAGGTCAGTCACTCAATGGTAAAAGAGAAAATAAAGAAGGTGGCACCACACTATGAGACAAACATGAAGATGGGATTTGTTTCCCACAGGAAGAGAATCCTTACCCTTCAGAACAGAAATAAAGAATGTTACTTCAACACATGACCCAATGGAACATAGCTACCAAAACAGAAACTCAAATCTTCTCTGAGATTTGGGGTCCCTGGAAGTCCTGACTAGCCCTGAAGCCTCAGGCTTCCACAGGGAAGAATTAGCTGATCTCCTCCAGCAAGCATCACCCAGGGCACAGGTGATAGCAGGGCAGTGGTTCAGCAGGCTTTCAGCTCATTTTCAGTTGTCTATGAATCTGTATTGATTTATATGCAGTTCTGAGAATTGAACATTCCCAATGAAGAAACTAACAGAATCCACAAACCAACTTGCAATCCCTAGTGTTAGGAGCAATGCTGTGGATCAGAATGACCAGGATCAAAACTTTCCCCAAAGAGTCCCTGATGCCCCACTCATAATGCATGTACAATCTCCTAGATATGAACATATGGTTGTCTGAATACATTTAATTCACATGGATGTCCAGTATTAATAACTGTGCACGCACATCCAACACAAACACACACACACACACACACACACACACACACACGAGGTTTGTTAGTAAACATTTAATAAGATATATAGGGATAGGTAAGAAAGCCTTGACTTTTACTGTATGAGGTATATCTTTCTCAAGACTAATTTCAACCTAATCACTTGATGCCCCTGAATACCAAACTTAAAGGATGGCATCAGCTACCATTGCTGGTTCCTGGCAGCTCCAGCTCACAAAAAATATGTGCACAAAATTCACCTTCCCCCAGGGCACTAACCTGAATTCCAACCACAAATACACAAACAAAACCACATTGACATCTCCATACAAAAATGCACTGCATGGCTTCTAAACAGATGAACATCTGATATCTCCACCCTAAACATACAGAAACACCACCTGTTACTACATGAATGTTTGGAGAAATATACCCTATTCATCCTAAATATTCATGTGTGTTCCTACAATTGAGCATACACATACAACATGGGCTGGGCACATACCTCTACAAAAAACACACTGCTCATATTACCCAATGAATACCCGAAAGGCTCAGACTCTGGCTTATACAACCAGTCATTGCTTGCACTACACAAATCAGACCCACATGAAATCCCACAGTTCTAAATTACATACATTTCACGACACCCAAAGAAAATATATTGTAAGTACACTATGAACCTCTAACATCTGCCAGAGTAAACATCTCAGGAACCCCTATGAATTCAAGACATGCTCAGCCACCAACTTAGACTTCTCAAATGCATGAGACTAAAACAATTATATACCAGAACCACACCCATGTACAAATACCACGAGAATCTTCAAGAATTGCATGCCAAAATAAAAACAAACACAACTCCTGAGCATCTTGTATACACACAGATTCTAAATACACACATCCACAAATCCATAAACATACACCTAATCACTTGGGTGCCTACACACAAAACATAAAAATGTTAATTTTGCATGCATGAGGCAGAGTTCAATACCAGCACACAAGAAAAATCATGCACAGATTAATTTCTATATACGGATCAATATATACATAATTTCCACACAGGCAATACAGACAGAAATAAATCCAAAATGTGAATGTAGAGATTCCCCCAAACACTACACAGTATTCTATGTATTCAGAAAGCACCCTGCCAATCTCATCACCCAAACATTCCTATCCACAGAAATGTCACAGAATTCACCAAAGAAATACAGTTTCCTAGCAACCTCATTCCCAATGAGGAAACTAACAGAATTCACACACCAATTTGCACACACAAGATCTAGCTCCATCAGATCTTATAAAATACAAATATTCTCACTTACAAATTCCAGATAATCCTGGGCAAGTAGAATACACTTTACCTCTACTCCAATTCTAAGAAATAACTGCATCATGTATCCCTAAACACAATTCCCACACTCTCCTGTGTAAATACACAATGTGCAAATACACCTCTTCATCACATACATATATCCTAAATTTTCAATTACAAATAACTTTCTAATATATATATATATATATATATATATATATATATATATATATATATCCCCAGAAAGCATACATAAACTTCCATGTCCCTTAAATACACATACTAATGGACACCTAATTTTTTCTCCACTATTGTTACTAACTGCAATACAAATATACACACATGCATTCACACACACACACACACACACACACACACACACACCTGAGGTATGGTAGTCAATAAAAATTCAATACACAAGTAACTCTTCATAGGCACCTCATCGCTACATGGTTACCCACTACAAACAAATATGCAAATATACCCAAGTATACACAAAATATTTTACCATCTTCAAATACAAACTCACACATTCCCAAATATGAAGAAATAATTCCTTGTCTTCCAAAATACAGAAACCTGCCATCTCCACACCACACAGTGAATATATTCATCCAACTACTCCACAAATTAGTAACTGACCAGCCTTCACACACTCAAGTACATATACATGAATAATGAAAATAAAATTTAGTCAAAATCCCACATACTAAAACACCATGTATGGAATATACATATACCCCTCCTCCATTTCCCAATTTTAACAATCACAATGCAAACCCAGAGATATATACCCAAACACATTCATTAACATAGTCCATATACAAACACACACATTATACACAAACTTCCCAGGGTGCATTAGTTCATGGATCAAAACAAATATACAAGAAGACCACAGGGAAAATATTACAAAAAACAAATTACAAACACCTAAGCCCAACTCCCTGAGTTTATGCCCCTTACTTCTCATGCCCTCTAAATATAGCAAACCCTGATCAGTCTCATAAATTGTCACACTTTCCCTTGATCTCAAGTATCCACCCACATACCACTCACACTTGTGAACACACACCACATTCTCCTCAGTCCATAGAAAACACATCAAGCTCCAAATTAGAAATGAAATATCAACACATTAGGGACACCACCACCCCACCAAAGGAACAGTGAAAACATCTGAAGACCTCTGGATTCTTACCATCCCTCCAGGAGCAGCACAGCATCTCATTTTCTCATCCAAATAACCACCCCATGATTTTCATGCCCATCAAAATGAAAGGAAATTTTTCTGGCGTCCAGAAATACATACAAGGACTGACTCCCTAATGCTCATTAACACACATGACAGCATATAATCAATTTCACTGTGCAAAATTTAATAATAAAATATGAATATCTTTATTGTAAAACAACTTGTGGTCAAATGTTTCTCCTGTAGTCATTTAGCTGCTTTGTTCAGACTCTTCCACCAACAGCCAATCTAGGGGGGCACGTCAATCGTGATGTGACCACATCAGACTCAGCAAAAGCGCTCAGTATTCCGTTTGGCAAAGTCACTAACGTTATGAAAAATGAGCGTCCTTTTGACAACCTGGATGCCAGCTGACAGTCTCTCTAACACAGCTTTCACCGGGGAACAAGATGACTATCACCACTTCATCTTATGGTGATGCTGATTGCTGACTGGGACACACTTCTCAAGCACTGCAGAGGTTCCCTGGAGCACGGGCGCCACTCAGGATGCAAGGGACATGGATGACATCTTGACCTTGGCACCGCACTGGCCAACATGCCCCTCATTCCAGGCGGGCAGGCTGCTGCACAGCACAGGCCTGGTCAGGGCGGCCCACAGCCTTTGGAGGTGAGGAAAGGTCTGCACCCCAGGCTGCCCAGTAAGGCGCAGGGTCCCCAGTCACCACTGTCGCAGACACACACTCAGAAGGAGACCACCGCCCCATAGACGGAAGACTGGGCAGGGATAACTCAGGAAGGGAGAGGGTCGCGGGCCCAGTACCTCGGGGCCTTATGAGGCTGGCTCTGGATGCCACCATGGGAACCATGGCTGACCATGAATGCCCACTGTCCCTGCTAGCGCCTGCATCTTGCCTCGCTGGAACAGCATCCTAAGCTGGAGTAGTTGGATGGCAGCCTGCAAGCGTGGCTTCTAGCGAAGCGCGTGCGCATGCGTGAGAGCTGCAGGAGGGAAACCGGGAGCGCGGTGCAGGAAGCCAGGAAGCGGTTCGGTTAGGGTCGCCTGTGAGATCTCTTCCACAAGGCAGTTCCACGTCCCAGAGCCCTTTTTCAGAAGGAGCGTCTGAAATGACAAAGTGATTTTGACTGCTACAAACCGGCCATGCCTGCAGTAGAGACCACCCTGCTGCAGTACTTGGAAGCATAGGTCCTCATTTGGGCTCAGTGTTTTTATCCCCTTCACACCACTTTTTGATTCGTGTTCACTCCTCCAAACAGCAGTGTGTGCTTTCCTCCTAGTCCATCTGTAGGTTCCATTAAAGAACAGTTCTGGCAAAGAACTATCTCTGTAACACTACAGGAGGAAGACCAGGTCCTTAGCCATTCCCAAAATGTTCCTGATTAGGTAGACATCCAATTTCAGAATTTTCATTTTTTTTTTTTACCCTTCAGCAATCAATGTTAGTTCAGGACTTTATAAGAGCAATGGTCAGATAGAAGAACAAAAAGACATTCCAGTGTGCCAGTTTACACAAATTGAATTTGGCTAGTGTTATTATATGTGCTCTTTTGGTCTAGCAGTTTGAAACAGTGCAAAACTGCATGGGGTAAGGGATGAGGCTCACTATGCAAGACCCCTGAATTAGACCTGTGTCTAGGAAATAAATCTTGCTTTGAAAATCTCTATGGTTTCATTGGTCAATTTCTTTAGTCATGGTGGTAAGAAAAGCTGACTAAAACAACTTCTAACTTCATCTCACCTGAACATCTGCTTTTTTTTTTTTTTTTGATGAGTTTGAGCCCAGTACTTGACATATGCTGCACACAATCTCTCAGGGAACTGTGACCCTAGCTCAAACATCTAATTTTACATTATTGTGTACTATCCATTTACTTTCAATATTATTTTAATATGAATAGGCTTAGATCATTCTATTGCTCTTAACAATAGAAATAATTACATGCATATGGATTCATCTATGTGTATGATTCATTCTATTACTCCTTGACTTTCATTATTGTATTATACTTTTATAATATACATCAGTGTCACTTAATGATACTACTAGTTCATTTGCTTCTATGAAGCAGAGGTTTTGAAAGTATTTCATATATACTTTTCTTCCAAAGTAATTTTTTTCTTTAGTCTTGGCTTTTTTTAAAAAAGAGAAGCATGCTGAAATTAAAAAAAATTTCTTTGTTTTAGTTATACAAAAATCCTTGGGCTGGGGATGTGGCTCAAGCAGTAACAGGCTTGCCTGGCATGCATGGGGCACTGAGTTTGAACCTTAGCACCACATAAAAATTAAAATTTTGTATCCATCAAAAACTGAAAAATAAATATTAAAAAATTCACTCTCTCTCTTTAAAATATTCTCTATTTTATTTGTTTATTTTTATTTGGTGCTGATGATTGAACCCAGTGCCACACATGTGCTAGATGAGAACTCTATTACTTAATGACAACCCAAGCCACACATGCTAAAGTTTTTATTAAAAAATTACATATTACATTCAGGGAAAATTGTTGTCTTTGTAATGATGAGTAGTATCTAAACACATGTGTGTAATTGGGTGTTCTACGTCCTTGTTCAAGTTTTTATTTTCTGATAAATTCTACATATTTTCCTTTAAAATATATATGTGCTGTTTGAAGTAGAATACAATTGTGACATTTATATAATACTGATGTAGTGTTTTGTACTGTTCATTATGCTGAATGTACTGTGGCCAAAATGTGTCTGGACCTTAGATACCATTTTAATCACACTTTATTATTTGTATCTTCTTATGTGAACATTATCTTTTCCTCCACCCTGCAGATTTCAACTGTATGAAAAATTCAGCTCTACTTTTATATGTTATTATGGTTTATAAAGGCAATCATTTTTATGTTTTAATGCTACTGGTAGAGAAGGATTATGTCCTTCAATAGGCACACATTTTTTACAAAAATACAGTAATTTATAATTCATCTGTAGTTCCTAAGAACTTTTCACTTCACATCTTGATCAATACTGTTTATTTTTATATATTTGGTTCTATTTTATCTTTTTCTAATTTTTTTAAGATCCTGAAGTTTTTATTTGTACTGAGCACTTAGATATCACCTGTAAAAATAGGCTATTCAATTCGCTTGGCTGTTCTTCCTTTGGTGTCTTCTTCTTTTCTTATTAAATGTATTCAGTCATGTATCAGGTAAGTAATCTTAACTGTCACTTTTTTCCTTTTAGAGGTACTACTTTATTTTTGGTTATTTTAATGTCCAATTTATTAATTTGGTAACATTTTGTTTTGTGCAAATTTGAAAATAAATTGCTGTGTCATTCATATGATTGAAACCAATGGTGCTCTTCTATTTAAAACTAGACCCCAGTCTTAATGTTATATGAGACAAAGTCTCAGTAAGTCGTTCATCCTCACCTCGAAAACTTTATTATTATTATTATTATTATTATTATTATTATTAATGTGAGAGCAGAATGAATTAAAATTCTTATTCAACATATAGAGCAAAATATTTTTATATCTCTTGAGTATACAAATATATTCAAATCAGTTTTTGTCTTAATACGTGTACTTTGAATAATAATGTTCAACACATTCAACCATGCCTCCTTCTTCCCCTTCTACCCCTTTGCCTTATCTAGAGTTTATCTATTTTTTCCATGCTCCCCCTCCCTATCCCACTATGAAACACCCTCCTTATATTAAAGAAAACATTCCACATTTGTTTTGGGGGAATTTGTTTTTCTTATTACCTCTCAAGCAACTCAGTAAAACCCTGTCCTAAATAAAATACAATATAGGACTGGGGATGTGCCTCCGTGGTTTAGTGTCCCTGAGTTTAATCTCTAGTACACAAAACCAAAATTTGGTAAAGTTCCAGGTGCATACCTGTCATATCACTGAATTAGGAGGTCAATGGAAGATGATCATAAGTTTAAAACCAGGCTTAGCAACTTAGCAAAACCATAAGCAACTTTGTGAGATCCCTTTCTGAAAATTAATAATAAATAAATAAATAAGTAAATTTGTAGATGTGACCCAGTGGTTAAGTGTTCGTGGGTTAAGTCCCCGCAATGCTAAACTAAATATCATGCAAATGACAATAACCAATTCAATTTATATTTTGTAAATTGTTATGTTGATACAAACATTCCATATTCAGATGTCACACAAAAACATCCAGATATCTAAAAACAGGTTTTTTATTAAAGTTATGCCACTTGCAAATGTCTGTCAAAACTACTCATCATACCATTATTAGACATTTCTAATTGAGGTGCTTGTGCTGTCATTTGGATGTTTCTTATCTCAACCTGTCCAAAAATGAAAAAAGAGAACTGCAACAGAATTATAAAATGAACAGGTCTAGGCTTCCTGCAAGCCTCATAGATATGCATACACATATTTAGTCTTGATATTATATACCTCTTTGTGACATTTCATGAAATTATAACATGTTATGGACAATTTAAATTGAAAGAAAAAAAATATTTTATAATCATATGTTATTTGTGAGCTGTACGTGGTCCTGCAAGAAACAAGATGTCTTTATGTTAAAAATTAGGGCCATCACTCCCTGGACAAATGAATCAGAACTAAAGAATTAGGACATCTAAATGATTCACTGAAGACAATTATTTTTGTTGCTGATGTTGTTGTTGGTACCATGTTTTCTCACTTCTCATCAATCAACTAAACCTGTCCCAATTTTGGGGGGCAGACATTTAATCAGATGAAGACATGGGACAATCCTTAAGTCTCAGGGAGTGATAAACTACTATCTAGAAATCTCCATTTCAAAACCATACAATGAAAGCACCATTCAAATTTCTGTGACTTGTGAATTTTTACCATATGAATTTTAATTGTTTTAATGTAGAAGACTCAACATTCAAAATTAATAGTTACTTTTTAGACAAATCCATCAAAATAAAGAGTATTCTTAACTTTTATTAAGAATTATAATTTTATATGCACTAATATATAAATTTTATTGTCTTAAAATGTTAATACATTCACCAAGTTAAAATACATAAATTCATTCAAATTTTAACTATGAATAACTGTGGTTGAAAGAGTTTTTTTTTTCAGAAAAGCTTTAATTAAAAAAAAACTAAATTGAAAATTTCAAGTGGATTTACCACAGGCAATTTTTCACAACAGATTTAATTGAAGCACACTTGGCAATGGTCACATTACCTTCAATATAGATCTATAACATTATTGGGAGAACATGTCAAGTATTACAACATCAAACAAGGCTAAAATATGAACAGAGATATCAGGCCTTGGTAAAAAAATTATGGAGAACACTTTAGAGAATTTTAAAGTAAAACAAGTGAACATGTACTTTACAATTTAAAAGAACACATAAAATAAGACTCATATATTTCACACAAAAAGTTTATAAGTAAAAATATAAGATCATAATTCTGCTAAGAGTTGTATGAAAATTACACAACAGGTTGCACTATTAGACACCAATTGGGAATGATGCAAATGCTCACTGAAATTTAAATGATAAACCAGATTCTAAAAGAGAAGCATTGTAAATCTAAAAGTTAAAAAAAAATCAGAAATGTGAACGATTATGAGAAGTGACATGATGCTGCATGTGGAAAATTCCACACCAGTCCTCATGTGACACACCACAGTCAAAACACAGGTGTACTAAAATATTTCATAAAATTACATTCAAAAAATATCTAAAAGCCCTATGCAAAATACAAATTTTTGAAAATTAGAATGTCATGCTTAACACATTTCTCTCTCTTACTTGAAATAAAGTTACAATATCCAAATATTTTTGCATATTCTCATTTGAAGCATTTTGAATGTAAAGTATTGAATCCATGAAAGTGAGGACAGAATTACACTACTGAAACACTCAGAATATGAAAAAGTATCAAAATAATTATACTCAATGAAGAAAGTCAGACACCAAAAAACATATTGAATAGTTTGATTTATATAAGTCTTTTATGGTCTGAATTTAATATACAAGGAAAGCAGGAGAAGAAGCATGGTTTCCTGAGAATGTGGAAATTAATCTATGGGATATAATTCAATCAAAACATACCCCTACATAAGATAAATGTGTGCATATAATTTTAGGAATACCTCAATGAAGCTATTAAAATATTTCAGCTATTTGAACAATCTTCCACTTAATTGAAAACTACTACCTTACAAACCTAAGAGCTACCCTTTAACATTTCCTCAAATTACCAGAATGCCACATTAGACCTGACTAAAGAGAAAGAAGAAAAACACTGCTAAAACAAATTAGATGCTCCAAATCTTTTGTTTATGAGAAAGCAGTGGCCACACTGGACATCTCAGTTAGGGACCTGAACTCTATGCAGAAGCTATGAACACCATCTTCACAACTATCTAAAAAATTTAGAGGTTTTTTTTTTTTTTTTTTTGGAATCAATTGCTGTGAGCAGTAAACTGGTAGCATGTCATACTTGTTTTTCTTATTTATTCATTTATTTTCTCATTATTTTTTGACAGAAATTCTATTTAGTGTCCTGCATGTGTTAAGATTGTGGAATTGTCATTTTTCTAGGCCTTGTTTTTATTTGGAGGGGATGGAGGTACAGAGCAAATATACTGCTCTTTGAAGCAGACAGGGGGGGGGGGATGGAAAGCATCCCAACACCCCATGTTCTCAGAGATGTGCTATAGGTGAAAAAATCAAATTCCTGGGTGTCATCATGAAGTTGATTTGATGTTCTACTTTGCTAAAATTTAGAAGATGAATAAAATAAAGGGCATAATGAGAGGTGGTTAGGTCCAAGTTGACTGGGTGGCAGATTTGGTAGTGTTTAAGATTGGCTGTAGAGTTCACCTTTTTGAAATCAGCATGTATGGGTGTTGAGAAACTGGCACAGTATCACTCTGAGAATATGTGTTTTTAGTCTGGTGAAATGAGAATAAAGAACTTATATACAGCACAAGGCAACAACATGTGTGACGGTTTTCAGAGCAGGAAGCAAATCAGACCTTCGTGTAGGGGACTAGGCCGAGAGAATTGGCCAAACCTCCTGTTTGTGTGTGTGTGTGTGTGTGTGTGTGTGTGTGTGTGTGTGTGTGTGTGGAGTGGGGGGGGGGTTTTCTGTATAGAAGCAAGCTCACCTAAAAATTGCCAGGCTCTATAGCTGTACTTTTCCCTATTACTATTAGTCTCCTGACACTGTCGAATCCATCTTCAAACACATAATACATTTTTTCTGTGTTTAACTATGGATTCCAGTGTACATTTCTACCCTATACACACCTGCTTTTTGACTCTCCTATCATTGTTGAATTACAGTTGGCCCTGGAGTGAAAAGGGTGCCATCCCTCTAAGCCAGCTTACTACAAACTCTCCCAACCAATAGTATATGACCATCTCCCACTCACTATCAAAAACTTTTTAGCAAACATAAAGTACCTGTACAGGTTCAGTGCTTTCTCTAGACAACACTTGCATGTTCAAAGTCACTTATATTATCAATACAACAAACAAACAAACAAACAATACAACAGCCCAAATCTACTACTGTCAACTTTTATTTTTTTTGAAGGTAGTGTTTTAATTTTCCTAAAATTAATTATTAAATTTTAAGCCAATCTTTATGTATGAATAAGACATTCTGGATGGCTTAAATTAGAACAACACTTAATAACCTAATAACAATTTTAAATTTTCTAGTATGTGTCGCGACCCCTTGCCCGCAAGGAAGACGCAACTCAGGAATCTTCTTTCAGCAGTTTATTCAGGCCCTTGATATTTCTTCTAATTCCTGGTCGGATGCCCCTCCCAGCCTTAATAAAGCATCCCAAGCCCCAATGCGAAGCTGCCACGTGGAACTTTCTCACAGGGTGCTGAAAAACCATGCACCAACTCTCCCAAACAAGGAGTTGCTTGTTACAGACCACAGTGGAGCCAGTGCCATCCTGCAATGGCGACCATAATCTGCAGAAGCGGCTCGCCACAGTTACCCCTTTCTGTTTTCTGAAAACAATACAGGCGAGAGTAGAGGTCCTATCCCACTGTGCAGAAGTGGCTGCATAGTATGGCTCAGTCCTAAGGAGGGCCCTTCCCCAGATCTGAAGCCATATCAGTCGACGCCTTTTTCGTGGGGCGGGGCGTGGACATCAAACCTGCATGCAATAGGACATGCTCTCCTTGAGGTCCACTTCAAGGATCACTCAAGTGCAGTGCCTTGCCTCGCATCCTGTATCGTGACGATGGTGGACGAAGGGGGACAGCTGAGGCTGAACTGTGGCTGTACACAACGACAAACGAGTTGACAGCACCCTGAAAGAAAGGCACGGAGTTTAAGGTGATAGAGAAGCATTAGTGTGGAAACCCACCTGCGTGCAATGGCAGCAAGACCGGCAGAGTGCAAGGGCTTTCCAACACTAAGAGAATAACGAGGAAAGACATGCTGATCCCAGTGCAATGTTATAATAACTTGGGGTGCAACGACCATGTCAAAGATTTACTGTTTAAGATGCGCAAGCCAGACTTGAGGTGAATTGCCATTTTCTAAAGCTGCAAGAGCTTGGATGATCATAGCCTTATCGTGAGCATTGCGGGCCTTGAGGCGACAGAGAAACCACAAACAGAGAAACATACCGAAGCAACACATTGCACCAAAAATGCCTACCCCCACCCACTCTTTAAAAAAGGAAAAAGCAGAAGATATCCAATCGGTGAATTGACCCAAAGTCACGGGATCAACACGGGTGTTATTCAAGACAGCTATCTGGGTTAGTTGAGACTGGATCATGTCTTCCGCTTCCATGGACCAATTTCCAGCCAAATATTCGCCAATGATGCGGGAAGCATTTCTGGAATCATTAAATCTGACAGAGGTTATGCATAAATGTGCACGTTGGTCAACACAACCCAAAAGCACTAAGTCAGCCAATTCTTCTACCTGAACTTGGAGTAAATCTATTCTTTGGTTGGCAGCTAAAATCCCTGACAAAATATGTTGATTAATTGTATTTTGGGATTCAAGTATGGTGGAAGTTTGTTGGACAACTTGATTAATGGTGGCAGCAGTTTGTACTTGATTGGCCATAGCCACTCCAGCCGTAACCGCTGCAGCAGCAGATACCGCCACGGCTGTCACTATAGCCGCTGTGATTCCAAAATCTCTGAGGACTCTAAGTAGCTCAACAATAGGGAATTTATCAGGATCCGCAGTGACCGGGTTTGGGACAAAAGTTGGAATTTTCATAACCACTGCTACAGTCCAGGAACCATTCCAACACTCAGATAAGAGACAGGTAGTATGAGAACAATCCAGCATCCCCGACGAGGTGGCCTTAGCCAAAAGGAATAAGAAGGGGGATTGGACACAGACCATTGCAGGAGGCAATGTGGCATTATACAACAGAGAGTTGAATGAAACAGATGTAAGTCTATTACCTCGTTCACTTTCCCTAACAGTGCCAGAAACATTAGCCAGCCAACTTTTGGCTCCTACCAACTGAGCCAGTGCAGAAATATTGGCTGAAGCCCCCTTTTCATTAGAAATCAGCCATTGAAACCAGGACCAACCTACTCCTGTAGAGGAGCTGGCAATATTGTTAAAGTTATAAACATACCTCTTAAGAGAGGGGGAAAGGGAGAAACCTTTAGCAACTTGATGTTTCTCCCAAGAATGATCCTGACAAGGCGTAAATGTTGGGGGGAAAACAAGATTAGGGGAATAGTAAGGAGAGGCCTTGAAATAAGTGGCATCATGAATACTACTAGAAGAAGGAGGCACTGGGATTAGTACCTCGGAGATAATAGCCAAGGTAGTTATGTTAAGAGCAGAGCCGGTGTTTGCGGGGGTCCCTGAGCCTGATTGCTTCCCCAAAGCTACCTTGCTCAATACAGCACTGATAATGCTTCCTGAGACCTGATTGGACCGCAATGGGTCCTCCCAGTTAGTTAAATTTTTGGTCTTAAGGCTAATGCAATTAGCGTTTCTAAGGCTGAAACAAAAAACTCCTGGGAGATTAACTTGAGATTGATAAAAATTTTCTCCATGTCCCCTCTAGGAGAGGCACAGGGAGCAGACATCTCACATGAGGTAGAAAAAAGAGTGGGGAGGACACTAGAATTACCATGAACCGGCATCAGCATTGGCCATGCCCGTGCCACTGCCCACCACCGCATTGGTGTCGCCTGTGCCATCGGCACCAGCACCAGAGCCAGAGCACTTAGCAGAATGAAGATCCTCATCACAGGATTGTTGTGGTATCTCTTGTTGCTGGTCAGTTGATGTCGAGACTCTTCTTGTCAAGCGTTCAGGGACCCACAACGGTTCCGTACGATCCTGGGGAAAAACACATACAGATCCTCATGCCCATGTCAGCACGGGGTCAGGGCCGTTCCATTGGCCCGTAAGAACATCCTTCCACTTAACATAGCCAATCACAGAGGGCTGAGGGGACACATGTCTATCGGCCGCAGAGCGAGCATGAATATCCAAATTCAAAAAATTAATGGTAAAGAGAGCTAAGGACAGGCGTTCTTTAGGAGTGTGTTCAGCTCCTATTCCCCCTTTTTGTTTTTGTAAAGTTTCCTTTAAGGTCCGATGAGCACCCTCAACAATGCCTTGTCCTTGAGGATTATAAGGCAAACCATGAGTAAGTTGCACTTCCATAGTAGAACAAAAAGCTGTAAATTGTCTGCCAGTATAAGCAGGTCCATTATCAGTCTTAAGGGATGCAGGTGCACCCCATGCTGCCCATGCCTCTAAACAGTGAGTAATGACATTACGTGCCTTTTCTTCCGATAAAGCAGAAGCATGGATAATTCCAGAGCACGTATCAACGGAAACATGCACATACTTAAGGTTACCAAAGTCAGGTATATGTGTCACATCCATTTGCCAAACAACCAATGGCTTTAATCCCCGTGGGTTTACTCCATAATTAGGGGGATGAAGAAATGTGACACAATGGGGACATTGCAATACTATCTGCCGAGCATCCGCTCTTGAAATGGAAAAACGACTGCACAGCGTTAATGCATTAACATGGAAGTTTTGGTGAAACAACTTAGCCCCCTCTAAGGAGGAAGCCAAGCATATCAATTGACCTCTAGTGGCTAAGTCCGCACAGGCATTACCCTGGGATAATGAACCAGGAAGAGAGGTGTGAGCCCTGATGTGCATTGGATAAAAAGAAGCAGTGTGGTTAGAGATAAGCTGTTGAAGCTGAGTAAAGTAAGCAGACACATTGTGGGCATCACTAATAGCTCCCACGGCCTCCAGGACTTTTAGTGCTTGTACCACATAGCTGGAGTCCGAAATAAGATTAAAAGGAAAAGAACACTGTTTAAAAACTTCAATAACAATTTGTAGTTCTACCCATTGTGGATTTCCAGGAGCAAATTGATGCTGGATAGGGGGAGAGTCATTAATTACATAAGCTCCCATTCCAGACTTGGAACCATCAGTAAAAATGTTAACAGCCCCCGGAATTGGACTGGATGAAGTTACCTTAGGGAAAATGATGGGATGTTCTTTAACAAAATGGAGTAATGGATGAGAAGGGTAGTGATTATCAATACCCCCTTGAAACGAGCAACACAGAATAGCCCAGTCGTCTAGAGTAGCACATAAAACATTAAGTTGAACTTTAGTGTAGGGTATGATAAGAGAAGAAGGTGATTGGCCGAAAAATTGAATGCTTTGTTTAATCCCTTTAAGTGCCAATGCTGAAACAGCATCAGGATAATATTCTAAGGATTTTCCTGGGGATACATGTGGGTGGATCCATAGTAAAGGCCCATCTTGCCACAGTACCCCAGTAGGCTGCTGCATAGTGGCAAGCACACATAACTGGAAAGGTTTATCACTCTGGAGCCTGCATAGAGTGGCATGCTGTATAGCTTGTTCTACTTTTATAAGGGCCGCTCTAGCCTCAGTAGTGAGGCTACGAGGGGAAGCAAGATCTGGATCACCCTTGAGAGTAGCATACAAAGGCTGGAGCACAATATTAGGAATATGTAAATATCCTCTTATCCAATTAATATCTCCCAGCAATTTTTGAAAATCATTTAGAGTTTGGAAATCTTGAGTCCTGATGGTAATTTTTTGTGGTTTTAATTTGTCATACCCAATTGTCGCTCCCAAATACCTGATAGAATCCCCCGTTTGAACCTTTTCAGGTGCGATGTGCAGTCCATGTTGAGCCAACAGCATCACGAGTTCTTTATAAGCTTCATTAACTGTCTGTTCTAATTTTGGGGCCAATAACACATCATCCATATAATGAATGATCTTGGTGGAGGAATACTTATGTCTGAGAGGTGCGAGTGCCTTCCCCACATACATCTGGCACATCGTGGGACTATTAGCCATCCCCTGCGGCAACACCACCCACTCAAACCTTTGATCTGGTTCCTCGTGATTACACAAGGGAAGGGTGAAAGCAAAACGTTGTGAATCTTTAGGATGCAAAGGAATGGAAAAGAAACAGTCTTTAATGTCAATAACAATTATATGCCAGCCTTGAGGAACAGAGGAGAGCAGAGGCAGCCCTCTTTGAATGGGCCCCATAAGTTGCATCTAAGCATTAACTGCTCGTAGATCATGCAGTAGGTGCCACTTCCCTGATTTTTTCTTAATGACAAATATGGGAGTATTCCATGGAGAAGTAGAAGGTTGGATGTGACCCAAATCAAGTTGTTCTTTGACTAGATCATGGGCTGCTGCCAGTTTAGCCGAGGGAAGAGGCCACTGAGGCACCCAAACAGGCTCCTCGGTGAGCCATGTTATGGGTATTTGAGCCCCAGTGGCCCCTAGGAAAAACCCAGACCAAACCTGTTAAGCTTTTGATGACCTTGCACAGGATGCTTACGCCCCTGTAGGTGCCTATTAGGGTCCCCAAAAATCTTTCCAGCGGCATCCACCATCCTTGCTACAAAATCTGAAAAGGGTTCTGTGGGGCCCTGCAGAATCTTAGTCAAGTTACCAGACACCTCTCCTCTATTTGGAAGTGACTTCCATGCCCGAATGCAAATGTTGTTAATTTGATCATATGCCTCAGGAGGGAATCCTGTCTGTTGATTAGCAAATCTGCCTTGTCCCAAAAGCATATCCTTGTCCCAATGGGGGTGTCCCGCCGCATAGTTTTGGGCGGACTGCTCTACAGCGCCCTCTAGAACAAAGGCTCTCCAGTCCAAATATTTACCTGGAGATACACAAGCCCAAACAAGGCTAGCCCAATCAGAGGGAGTCATACAGTATCTAGACAGACTCTCCACCTGAGTTAGTGTGAAGGCGGCATCCACCCCATAAGTGCGCACAGACTCCGCCAGGGTCTTCACAATTTTGAAATCTAAGGGCTCATGGAATCTTCCCCTATTGTCATCCTGGAAAACTGGATAAGCAAGACCCATCTCAGCGTTAACAGCCCTCCATGTTTGGGCATGGAAAGCTCTCCTCGAAACACCCCCACCGTACGGCAGCGGATCCGGAGGATCATTTTTCTTGAGCTCCTGTTTATTTTTGTTCCCTTCTCCTATAGTTAGACTCCCTAGCTGATGAGACAGTCTCCCGAGCTCCTCCTCCTCATCCTCCTCCTCTTCTGACCCACTTTTGCATGGGAGTGTGTGCAGCGTACTGAGATATGGATACAAGCGTTTCCTCCCCCGTTTCTCGCTCCGCACACTCCCTTCCTCCTGAAATACCTCACTTCGTGCCAGAGACAATCGCCTCCTCCCCTGTTTCTCGCTCCGCACACTCCCACCCTCCTGAAATACCTCACTGCCTGCCGTTTCTGATCTTTCCTCATGTAATTGCTCTAACACTTCTTGTCCTTTAGTAAGTGCTTCCTGACATCTGCCATCTGCGAGGCAACTACGGATCATCTTCCAAAGGGGTATCACCCCACCCTCTAATATGCCCTGCTCAGAAGCAAAGTCAAGATCTGTGCCTAACTTATCCCAGCTAGGTATAGTAAGGCTGCCCGAGAACGCAAACCACGGTGCAGCAATATCTGTCTTCTGTAAAAATCTCTGTAAAGTACTACGTTTCACTTCTAGGCCCTTGGAACGTAACAGGTCATCTAGGGCCAGGAGAAGCGGACTTGAAGATACGGCACCCATGACACAACAAAAGACGCACAAAAAACAAAAGTGAAAGTAAAAGCAAAAGTACACAGTGCAGCTGCAATAAGATGTAATGCTCTCTCTGGCTTTACAGAGGAGCTGCCGCTTTGATTGTGGATCCCACTTACCTGGGACTAATCCCGGCTTTGACCGCGGATCCCACTTACCTGGGACTAACCCCCGCTTTGATCACGGATCCCACTTACCTGGGACTAACCGGTGCACCACCCCTGACTGCTGAAAGTTCTGGTTCCCGGGTTTTCAGCACCACTTGTCGCGACCCCTTGCCCGCAAGGAAGACGCAACTCAGGAATCTTCTTTCAGCAGTTTATTCAGGCCCTTGATATTTCTTCTAATTCCTTGTCGGATGCCCCTCCCAGCCTTAATAAAGCATCCCAAGCCCCAATGCGAAGCTGCCACGTGGAACTTTCTCACAGGGTGCTGAAAAACCATGCACCAACTCTCCCAAACAAGGAGTTGCTTGTTACAGACCACAGTGGAGCCAGTGCCATCCTGCAATGGCGACCATAATCTGCAGAAGCGGCTCACCACAAGTATGCATTTTTTTATTTTTTAAATTTTAATTTGTTATATATGAGAACAGAGTGCATTACAATTCATATTATGCATATAGCGTAATTTTTCATACTTCTGGTTGTACACAAAGTACAGTCACATCCTTTACAGCTTCATAAATGTACTTAGGGTAATGATAAAAATTACATTCCACTCTCTTTCTTACCTGTATGCCCCCTTCTTTACCCTCCATCCCCTTTTCTCTTTTGCCTTATCTGGAGTTCAATTTAATCTTCCCTTTCTTTCTTCTCCTACATCATGATATGAATTAGCATCCTTAAGTCAGAGAAATTATTCAGCATACTTTTTGGGAGGATTGGATAATTTCACTTACATTATATTCTCCAGTCCATCCATATACTTGCAAATACCATGATTTTATTATATTGTAAAACTTTTATTATATTTTATTATTTTAATAATAGTCTATTATGTATATAGTATAATGCATATTGCATATAATAATACATAATACATATACATAATAAATATAATAATATACATAGTAAATATAATAATATTCTATTGTGTATATATATACCACATATTCTTTATACATTTATCTACTAAAGGGGATATAGGTTCATTCTACAGTTTAGTTACTGTAAATTGTGCTACCATAAACATTTATGTGGTTGTGTCCCTGTAGTATGCTCTTTTTTAAGTCCTTTGTGTACAGAACAAGGGGTAGGATAACTTTCACCAATTGTGGTTCTCTTTCCAGTTTTCCAAGGATTTTCCATACTGCTTTCAATATTGCAAATTTGCAGTCCCACCAGCATTGTATGAATGTGCCTTTCCCCCACATTTTTGCTAAAACTTATTGTTTTTAAATTTGAAATGACTGGAGTAAGATGAAATCATAGAGTTGTTTTGATTTGCATTTCTCTAATTGCTAGGAACATTGAACAATTTTTCAAATATTTGTTGGTTGATTGAATATCATCTTGTGAGGAGAGTCTGTTCAGTTCTTTGGCCCCTTTATTGATTGGGTTATTTGTTTTTTGGGTTTTTTTGGTTTTAATATTTTTGAGTTCTTTATGTATTCTAGAAATTTGTGCTAAATCTGATGTGCATGTAGTAAGAATTTGTTCCCAATTAGTAGGCTCTCTATTGACTTCATGATTGTCTCTTTTGATGAGAAGAACCTTTCTAATTTGAATTCATCTTATTTATTGATCCTTAATACTTATTGTTGTGCTATAGGAGTCTTATTAATAAACTTAGAGGTTAATTAGGTATGATGGAGATTTGGGTTACATTTTCATCTAACAGATACATTGTCTTTGGTTTAATTTCTAGGTCCTTGATTAAATTTAAGTAGAGGCTTTTTTTTAATTGGTTGTTCAAAATGTTACAAAGCTCATGACATATCATCTTTCATACATTTGATTCAAGTGAGTTATGAACTCCCATTTTTACCCCAAATACAAATTGCAGAATCACATCAGTTACACATTCACATTTTTACATAATGCCATATTAGTGATTGTTGTATTCTGCTGCCTTTCCTATCCTCTACTATCCCCCTTCCCCTCCCCTCCCATCTTCCCTCTCTACCTCATCTGTTGTTGTTCAGTTCTCTCTTTTGTTTTCCCTGCCTTTATCCTCACAACCTCTTATATGTGATTTCATATAATGTTGAGGATTTCCTTCTGTTTCCATGCAATTTTCCTTCTCTCTCCCTTTCCCTTCCACCACTCGCCTCTGTTTAATGTTAATCTTTTCCTCATGCTCTTCCTCCCTGCTCATGAGTTGAGTTTTGTGCATGTGTAGAGATAGGGACTTAATTTCATTTTGTCTCATATAGATTTGCAATTTTTCCAGCATCATTTCTTGAAGAGGCTATCTTTTCTCCAATATGTATTTTAATGTCTTTGTCAACTATAATATAACTGTAACAAGGAGGATCTTCCTCTGTGTTCTCTATTCTGTACCATTGGTCTACAAGTCTATTTTGGTGGAAACACCATACCATTCTCTTTATTATTAATCTTTAGCACATTTTAAAATCTGCTTTAGTAATGCCACCTGCTTTACTCTTCTTTCTAAGAATTGCTTTATCTATCTTGGGTCTCTTATTCTGTCAGATAAATTTCATGATTGACTTTTCAATTTCTATGAAAAATATCATTGAGATTTTGATTAAAATTGCATTAAATATGTATAGTGCTTTTGATAGTGTGGTCATTTTGATAATATTAATTCTGCCTCTTTCAAGAACATGGGAGATCTTTCCATTTTCTCAGATTTCCTTTATTTCTTTTTCTTTTTCTTTTTTTTTGTGTGTTTTTCTCCTTAGAGGTTCTATAGGTTTCATTGTAGAGGTCTTTCACCTTTCTCATTAAGTTGATTTCGAGAATTTTATTATTTTTTATACTCTTCTAAACAAGATAGTTTTTCTCATTTTAATTTTTCACTGATATACAAAAATTCCTTTGACTTATGGGTGTTGATTTTTTATGCTCCTACTTTGCTGACTTCATTTACTAGTTCTAGCAATTTTCTGGTGGAATTTTGGGGGCTTTCTAGGTATAGAATCATATTGACAGCAAATAGTGCTAGTTTGAGGGTTTTGTTTTGTTTTTGTTTTTTCCTATTTATATTCTTTTAATTTCTTTCATCTGTTTACTTGCTCTGGCCAGTGTTTAAAGAACTAGATTAAATAAAAATGGTGAAAGGGGGCATCCCTGTCTTTTTCAGTTTTTAAAGGAAATGTTTCCATTTTCTCCTTTTGTGTCCTAGAATGATGCTAGCCAATGTTGTGGCCATTGGCCATGTAATCCATCAAAGTGACAAACTCAGTTCTTTTGTTGTAGGATCAAAATGCCAAAGTTTTATGTTCTTGAAATTACTGGATTATACAGGATAGACATAGGACATTTCCATAATAGCAAAAATATTGAATAATGATGTTCTATAAATCACTAGGTTCAAATATTGTGAACCATATGACCTATTTATAGTTCAAAACTTGTAACTTGCCACAAATACATGATGTTAACTAAATTCCAAATCAAGTTTTTGTCCCCCCAAAAAAATAAATCAATCAATAAAATAGAATGGTGTGAATACAGTCCTCATGCACTACTTCTATGAATTCTGTTCCAGAGTCCAGATTGAACCTGAACTCTTTCAATCATGGGATTCTTACAACCTTCCTAAGGGGCCCCAAATATTCTGGTTAAATGCCAGTGACTCCTAAGGTGTACTTTGTCAGAATCCCTATTACCTTCTATGCTATTAAGTAAACTGGCCAGGCAGAGAACTATTACTATTGCCTCTTCAGATAAGTCCTGGGCATGGGACTTCATGGCTATTCTATAAGTTTAAAGCTACTGGCCTGGGGACCACATCTGGAGAACCATTTCTCCAGCAGACTCTATCATTTATGAGGTCAGGGTATTATTACAATGTAGAAGAAATGACTCAAGCAACTATGTTACAAGAAGTAGATGCTGTTGAAATCAGACACTTACCACCACCACCACCACCACTACCACCACCACCAATAATAACATAAAGCTCTAGAATGGTTTTTTTAGAAAATAATGAGGAAAGAGTATTCTAGTTAAATTTAACTATTGACATCACATTTTTATTTTTTTTTACCTAGGCCTTTATGAAACACACTCTCTCTCTCTCTCTCTCTCTCTCTCTCTCTCTCTCTCTCTCACACACACACACACACACACACACAAATTTATAAATAATCTAAAATGTTTTGAGAGTAACATTTCTTTCAGTTGAAAACAGTGTGTTGCAGTGGAACTTTGTATTCACCCATAGACTTTCTCATAATTTTGCACTGCAGAGAAAATTTAAGTTTCTTTCATTTCTTGTTGAAATTATTGCTTTTTATTTGTTAGCCTCATTTGATTATTACCATGAAGGGACATTCCAAATTTCTTTTGCTGTATGCTTTTAATTTAATAATACTTTTTAAAAAAACACTTTATGCAACTTATTATATTGAAAATATTTTTTGTATCTCAGATAATTGTAAGCTTCCCGACAGAAGAAATTTTTGTCTATTTTAGTTCTCTGTTGAATCTAAAGCCTATAAAGCAGTACCTGGAACAAGAAACATGTGTTGTAATGAATCAATAAAAAATGAGCAATATGTAAAAGATCCCTAAGTGCCACGTTGGAGTTGGGTGTCTCAGAGATTCACATGTGTCATGAAGTATTTTTTTGTGATAAATTATTACTGCTACAAATTAAACTATTATTTACACTGGATATAATAAACATTTCATTTCATTTTCTAATTTGTAAGTATTTGTTTTTTGAAGTCTGTTAGTTTCTCTTTGAAAAGGATACTTTCACTCCTCCCTCATTAGAAATTTTGAAGTAAGCATAATTTTCTATACAAAGTTGAGTGGCTTATATTATCACTGGAATTAATGTTTTAACTACACAAATATTACTCCCCTGTTTCAACTACTTTTTAGTTTCTTGTGTTTAGAAGTTTCACTGGTTCACCATCTTCAAAGGGACCCATGGGGTTGCAAATCATAACATATCTTTATTGGACAGTCAATTAAGTAATGGCCCTTGCACTCAAAAATTGTATATTCAGAATGGGTAATTTTTGAAACCAAATCTTTACATCTATGATAAAGAATTATAATAGATATGATTTTGCATGATCTACAGGAGAACAAAATAAAAAAATAGTTTTGAAAATTATTCATGGTGAGGTTAAACAGATTCTAAATAATTTCAAAACAGTATTCTATTGGCATATACTTTAGATCTTATAGCTAATATACACTAAATTTTTTAAACACTGGACATTGAATGTAATGGACTCAGTGGTTCATAAGATGATAACTGTGAGACAGAACCTCAGAAGCCTTTGATTTAATGAGATATTTAATTGTCTCCAGGTGATCTGATAGTGAATGGCATAAGATACCTGGGAACAGACTGCAGATTTAAATATTCAATTGCAGTTCCAGTTTTCAGGTCTAATAGAAGCTGAAATAATCTTTCCAGAGTCAAGAAGAGGAACCCTCATTCTGCATTGTGACACTGAGGAAATTCGAATCAAACCCTTCAGCTCTGTAAGGAGCCATTTGAGATATTCTTGTCCAAGTTTATAAAAACAGTGGCATGGTGATTCTGAAAACTAAAGTCAAAATGTGTTGAGAAAGAATAAGGTATGTCAGCAGGGAATAGTTTTTTTTGGTATGGTTGAGACAAAATCTTGAGTACCCTTCCCCATATTGAGCCCAGTGGATTTTTCTATAAAATTAACTTTCTGGAAAGCTTTGTGGAAGTAACCTTACCCCTGGAACACACATCCCATTTATAGCTAAAGCTTTTGTTCTCAACTGCAGAACTTTATGACCACCACAGCTCTTGGTGTCTAAACTCCAGTCAAAAGGTTGCTCTCTCATGTCTCCTCCCCTAAAATGCATTCAACTTTCCCATTCAAATATAAGTCTCTGCTATCACTGAGCCATCTGTCATCTAGACATTCACACCTTCTGTGTCCTTTCACAATGGCCACTGTGTGCTCATTTCTCAAATAGGAGACACTATTCAGGCCTAAACATGTCATTCTGGGAAAACATAATGAGTTTGTAAGAAAAACTTTTTCAAGATCATTCACTAACAGTGAGAGGTGTCAGGTTCTGAGACAGTGAAACAAAACACAGTGACTTGAATGTTCCACAGATTCCTTTGGCCAGAAATTTCTCTCTTCAGTGACCATGTGATAAAAGAAATCCACCACTAATGAATGCACATACTCTTGTATGTGAGAGAGAGAGGGGGAGAGAGAGAGAGAAAGAATTTTTAACATTTTTTTTTTTTTTTTTTTTTTAGTTTTTCGGCAGACACAACATCTTCCATGGTGCTGAGAATCGAACCTGGGCCACACGCACTCCAGGCGAGTGTGCTACCTCTTGAGCTACATCCCCAGCCCACTGTTATATCTTAATATTATCTACTATTATATTAAGATAGAAATGGCTGTCCCTAAGCAATATTAAACTGCATTTTAAAGAACATCTATTGCCCTCCTTTTCTAAAATTATATATTATTATCAGAAAGTACTGCCTTAAATTATAAATTATTCACTTAAAAACTAGTAACAGAATATTTACAAAATATTTATATTTTTTCATTCACATTAAGCTCTAACATGGCTCACATGGCACTGGCCTATTCTCAGTTCATCAGCTTAACAATCTTGATATTAGTATGTTGTTCCATACTATATGTATTTTACCCTCTACATCTCTGTGAAGATTTCTTCCTGAAAATGACCCTAAATTTGTAGAAATTGTCATATCACCTTATGGGTTCTACTCAATATAACCCCTCAAGGATAAACATTTTTGTAAAAGAAAATTTTCTGAAATGTTTTGTGAGGAAGTAAAGAGCAACATTTTTGGGAACAGTCTACATTGTTAGCACTTTTTAGCTAGATAGTTAAGATAAACTTCTAATGAAGCTGTAGCAAAGACTCTCCACAGACTACAAGGACAGCAGAAGATTTTCTCCTGCTGAACATTTTTTCAAGTAAGATCTGCACTCAACTTGAATTCTCCTGAGACAAACAAGGCCCAGGAGGTAAATGAACCAACTGTTTTCACAGGGATAACAAATACCATAAATTACTGATTTATACATATAATACATATAATAATTACAAAATGCTGTATTGAACACAGTTTGATTAAATTTGATTTTGAATGAAAAATTTTTACTCTTTAATCTACCATATTTATTTTATTGCCAGAAAAATGAGATTTTCCTGCCTGAGAGTGATAAATCAATACTCTCTGATAAAGAATTCAAGTCCAAACAGAATTAGAGCATTAATTATTTATAAGCAGACTTGCTGCTGTGTTCCCATGTGAAGGTAACAAAACTTCTCTCTATGAGGTACATGTGTCACCCCTGCACCACCTGATCACAATTATCTTATTTAAAAGATACCAGAGGGATGAGAATACCCTGGTACCTCAAGAAACCTTTTAGAGGGCAGGCCACAATGGTGTCTTAGAGACCATCTGTGGGGACATGTGCATGGAACACTGAATACATGGAATACATTAAGGATGTCTGATTGGCTAACCATTCCCCCAAACTAGGTGTGTGAGTGGCAAACTGCTTACCCAGTAGGTAGAGCCATGATCTTAAGACCACATGTTGCAGTTCTAGTGCTCACTCCATGGCCCACTCCTCAATTGGTTGCTGCAGGGGCAGTTGGCCAGAAATTGTGTTGGTGGTTGCCTGTAATCTGCTTAGCTACTTCCTGAGTATACATACATAATAAGTGAAAAAAAAATTAGGCCCTCTTCTTGCTTCTTCTTCAGAGGTCTTGATTATTGACTCTGCAGCCACAATGTCCTCTACCCTGTTGCATGGACAACCTTGCTGGATGAAAGAAAGCCCACACCTCTGGTTCCAGAGCAAGGATCTGATGTAAGGCTATGAGACAGTGTGTGGCCCCTCACAGAGTGGTGAGGAAGGGGAAATAGGAAACCTACTGAGTACAACCAAAAACTTGCAGCTGCAAGTTCTGGACACTCTCTTAGATAACAGAAGATTTAATCTCAATGATAGAGAACCCCAGAAGTTCTGGGATGTTGTGATTGATGCCATTCCATGGATAAGAGCTGCTTATATTTTTGATCCTAGTATATTGAACAAGATAATGGCAAATGCATGAGAAGCTGAAGTTAAACAGGAGTATACTTTACTACTATATATATTTTTTTATTGTGACAGCCATTCAGCAAAGTTTAGAAGGCCCTGCAATAGACCCTTGCATATAATGATGGCCCTGAGGGAAGATGAAGCTGTGCACAAAAGACAAGTCAAAAAAGGTGGGGGTCAAATCAAGCAACTCCAGCAGGCATAGAAAATTAAGGGTGAGAATCTATTTCAAATAAAGCAACCAGGAAGAAACAACCACAAATGGTGCAAGTGCGCCCTCTACCGACAGACAAAGGTTACATCATTGTCTGAGTCAATGACAACTGCCTCTTTATGAGGCAATGCCAAAGCAGCAAGGAACTAAGACAGCTTAGAAATGACCAGGCCACCAGACAGGTCCAAGTCATTTTCTTTTAGAAACCCATTTCAGGAGGCCAGAGGTCCTTTTGAAGATAAATGTAAGACAAGAGATGAAAAGTGGGGTAAATGAGTGCAAGCCTTCCCAATCAACACATCACCTATGCCACAGCATTCTGCCACTTGATATACACATGCATTGGGTACCTTGAAAGAGTTAAAGATGGCAGTAAAAGAGGATGGGACCCGGGGGTCATTTGCCGATCAAATGCTCAAATAACTCAGTCTTGAACTCAGTTGCCCTCAATACTGGAAAAACCTAGCTAGATTGGCTCTTGAGCTTGCAAAGTTTAGTTTTCAGTGGAAGGCATACTTCCATGATGAATGTAAACAGCAGGGGAATTCTAACCACACCCCAAATGTTAACCTTCCAGCTGAATGCTTAGAGGGAGTAAGAATCTACAGTTCCCCTGCTGTGCAAGCCACAGATCCTCAAATTATTTTTATCAGGTGGGGCTCTGTGCTCTAAGAGCCTAGAGAAAGTTGCCAGCTCATGAAGGTACAGTTCTTATACAGTTCTTAAAGCAGAAAGCCACTGAGAACTTGCCACAGTTTATTGACAGAGTAAAGAGTAGAAAGAAAGTTGTGTCATGAAAAAGCTAGAACAGTTTTAGCCAAATAAGTTTATATTGAATAAACTAAATAAGGAACATAAATACAAAAGGGATGATTGAATTTTGGCCACTCAAGATACAGGAACACCAAGCCAATAGCCCATGTTGATGGCCTTGGCATTCTTAGCTCTTTCCATGAATCATCAAAATAAAGAAGATGAGTGTTGTTTCTATGTATGAAAAGGGAATTTCTCTCAAGATTGCTCTTCTAGAAGAGGAGGGGGCAAACAAGGGCTCTGCCTACAGTGTCAAAAGAGATGACACTGCACTAGCGACTTTTGGTAAAGCTGAGACTATGAAGAAAAGCCTTTAAAGTGCTCCCAGGCACCCCCTAGCTCTACATCAAAGAAAGGGTCCAAACAAAGAAAAACAGAAACACAGCCAAACAACTAATCAGATTATATAAGGAGTCCAGGGATATGGTGGACAATAAACCCAGGGAAATGATAAATATAAATGACAAAATGTCAAGAAGGTGATGAACACAGGGGCTGACTTAATTTTGCTGAAGTTAAAGGACAACCTGAGTCATGGTCCACTAAACCAGGGCCCAATGTTACAGGAGTCAGAAAACTAATCCCCTCTTGGCAGACAGAACAGGGCTGGACACTTTAGGACATGAATAGTAACCAAGAGACCATCTGCCCCTTTGTGGTGGAAGAAATACCTATTTGACAGAGATATCTTGGGCTCCATGGGAGCAGTGCTCACTACTGATGACCATGCCTGTTATGATGACATAATAGACACAAATTTAAAATTCCCAAACTTAAGAGGGAGATTCAGATGTCGCCATAATATTAAAGACCACTGTTCATAACACAGCACCTTTTCTCAAATGTTTGCAATGGTTCTCTGATGAATCATTATTGGTGGAAGAGTGGTCACTTTCCCAAGAAAAGTTAAAGCATATCCAGGAATTGGTAAAGAAGCAATTGGGGTTGGGGCATATTGAGCCTCTCATAGTCCATTGAATAACCAATTTTTTTGTGTTCAGTAAAGGGCAAAAGGCAAGTAGAAATTACTTCAGAATTTAAGAGCCATAAATGAGATTATGCAAAAGATGTGCACCACTCAGCCTGAGCTTCCATTTACCCGATGTATTCCAAAGGCTACAAAAATTGCACAGCTGACATAAAGGCCTCTTTTTTCTCCATTCCACTGCATCTAGCTGATAGACAATGCTTTGTGTTTATGGTACTGTTCATTTACAAATTGGTTCCTACACAATGTTTACAGTGGAAAATGTTACCACAGGCATAAAATTTAGCCCCACTATTTGTCAGTTGTTTGTTGTTCAAGCCCTAAGGCGCCTTGAGCAATATAAAAGTCTTGTTGTGGTAGACTATATGAATGACCTACTCTTAGCACACGAGATAGAGGCTATACTGCAACAGGCTTTCACATATTTGATTGACAATTTAAATGAATTGAGATTGACTATTTCTCTGAAAAAAAAAATCCAAAAGGAACCCCCTTTTAGGTTATTTAGGACATTGTTTCCTGCCAGAAGCAGTTATGCAAGCCACTCATTGTGTTGCTGTCTCTGAAAAGTATATCTTCAACCAATTTTAGAGTATCCCGCTGCATGTAAATTGGCTTAGACCTTCTGTAAAGATCACTACTCAACAAATTTGATTTTCTAAAGGGAGATCCACATTTAGACTCCCCCTGGCAGGTTACCACAGAAGCCCTTTAGGCTTTAGAATTGGTTAATACATTCTAAACCTTGACTATTCTTTCTAAACAACATGAAGGTAAAATGCTATCACTCTAACAAGTATGCCTGTGCAATAGTATGCCTAACTTATGTTATCCCTACTGTAGTCATCTGGAAAGACCCGGACAATATCATATCATAGGTGCACTGTTCTTCCAACACATAAAGGAAAGTCCAAAGTCAAATTGAAGGCATCCCATAGATGATCACCTCATTGAGAAGGTTTCTACTGTGAGTGCATGGGAAGGAATCAGATAAGCTCATAACTCCTTCACAACCTCAGAAGTGAATAATCTTATGATGCTTAGCCATAATTTTCAAGCAGCCATTAGTAATTTTACCGGCATCCTTTACTGTCATATGTTTCCATCAAGAATTCTGTGAATTATTTCCCTTGTGCATCTAAGGCAACAAAAGTTAATTTGGGCCAGCCTATTCTGAGTGCACCCTTGGTGTTTACAGATGTCAGGTCTACAGGGAAAATTAGCATAATTTATTTCCACCCTGATACTGGGGTTGTTGGTGTCCAGCTCCAACAGGGGGTCTCAGGAGAGGAATGGATGGTGAGGAGTCGGCGAAATGGGGGTGGAGAAACAACACAGACACCAAAGTGAAGGTGCTGATCCCAATCTTTACTTGTGAAGTTGATCATATATACTTTTCATTTTGGCAGGCTCATAGTACTTTGTGGTTACAAAACAGGAATCATTATTCAAAGAAACAAAATATTACATAGCTACAATTAGAATAGAAGAATGTATCTTGGCTTATGCATAAGCAAGCATTTGTACTTTCAGTTCGCGTTTTGCTTTGAGCTGTTTCTGCTTAGTTAACTTTTAATAATAGTTAGAAATGTCCCAAACTATTGGCCTATACCTTGACTATTCTTTCTTGACTTACTGACTGGAACCGGTGCCATGGATACGGCAAGTGGTTGACTTGTTATTAATTTTAATCAAACAAGAGTAAGAGCACAAACCATTGTGCATAAGAATAAGAAAAAGTTGCCCAGTACTAAGCACTAATATGTCTTATTAACAGTAATTTTTCTTCTCTAGATTTTAATTTAATTTCTCAAAAACTTCCTTGACAAGAATACAGGGAGTTTTTCATTAGACATTAACAATTTATGCTCCACAGCTGAATCATTGCATTCAGAGCAAACAGATCTCTTCTTTAGAAGTAGTTGCATTAATTGGGAAAGTCATGTTTTTTTCCTTCATACTTAATGGTCATTTGAGAAGTCACAACTATACTTATTAAAAGAATACAAAAACAAATCAGCCCATTCCCAGAAACATACTGCACTCCTCCAGAGGATGGACGCCTTACGCCATCCACCTCAGTAGGGCCTTGCCATTGCCTGAGTCAGGGGAGGGGCGCAGCACTGGGTTGAAAAGGTCCTTCTAATATAATTATTCCCTGAATTTTCCCAAGCACTAGAATTATCATCTATAATCTTGGTCTTGCAACAATTCCCTGAGCCTATTAATGTGGATAGCCAGCATTGTGCCATGGCCATTTCTAGATTGCCTTTTGCTTTCATAAAAAATGATACTAATATGATTACATTGTTCCTGGAATCTATTCAGATACTCCTAGAAAGAATGACTAATCTTTTTTACATTCAAAATATAGAAACCAATTCTGAGTTGCCTGAGCCTTTGTAACAACTATATAAGAAGGATGATAATCTGATCTTTGTAGACTACAATTCCTCCTTACCTGAGCAGACAATCAGGCTTCATAGCAAGTTTAATTAATCAGCCCATAGTTTGCACAAACTGCTTCCTCAATTGACAAAGAAAAATTGCAACCTATTTACTAGACAACATGCTAAATCCCCTTCTTGTTGTCTATAGGACCTTTAAAACCACAAGTTGTTAATCCTCAAGGTCTAAATTTCAAGGCCCTAAGGCAAATGGATATTACTCATGTGCCATCCTTTGAGCATTTAAAATATGCTCATGTATGCATAGACACCTACTTGAGGCTCCCCCTGGCAATGGAGGCCCCAGGAGAAAAATCCAAACTTGTCTGTTATTACCTTTTGAACTGTTTTAGAACTATGGGATTATCATATCAAATTAAAAAAAAAAAAGACAATGGCTTAACAAATACCAGTATAGCCTTTAAAGAATTCTGTTTCAAGTGAGACATCAAACATATCATGGGTATTCCTTAAAACCCCAGGGGTAAGGGAAAATGGAAACATACCAAAAGGGGTTAAAAGCAATCATTTTAAAACAATAGGGGATAGAAAGTGCCTCCCATGGTCTCCTTATGATATTCTTAATATTATTCTCTTTAATTTTTTTAACAGTACTTAAAGGTGATGATTGTACACCTGCTTTAAGTATTGGGCCACCCTAATGGAGCCATCAAACTTACACTTAGTGCAATAAAGACCACTTAACCAAAGCCTTCACCACTTCTGGTGTTGGGTAAAGGTTTTGCTTATATCTTCCCAGGAAACAAAATTACAGCTCACCATGTCTAACCCTGGATTCCTACCAGCCATGCTGGTCTGCTGTAAATTCCAAGGCAAGAGACAGCAAAAATGTAAATGGACACAAGGACACCAGAGGAAACTCTATCACAAGATCTCAGGGAGTAATGTAAAGAAGCTAATAAAGCAGGCAAATAATATGGTGAAAGCCAGGGTCATGGTCCTAATCTTTCTTATTTCTACTTTTATGCACACCTCTAAATATCAACAGTACTATGGCCCAAGTAAATTGGGCCCTGGTCACTAGACCACCCCTCTGGCTATTGCTAATTTGGAAGAAGCTTTACCTAAATTCTTTTCAAATAATACCAACCTTATTAATCCTGACTTATCTATCCAGAAATTAACTGTATTCTAGGATACCAGCATTTCCAAACCCACTCTGCCCGTTTTTTTTTTCTTCTGTACTAGATTACAAGACCTATAATCCAGGAAGTTCCCTCGGTTTTTCTCTTGCCAATGAAACTATTATAGATAACTACAATAAGTCATATGTTGTGCTATCTCTCACTGACCTTAGATTTATAGTTAATGCTACCTATAGCAATAGGCTTCCCCATGGCAAATGCAAGAAATTCTTTATGCCAACATGCCCAACAATCCTTATTGGGAAACCCCCCTCAGATAATGATAGCATTCCATGGAATTGATGTTTCAGTGTCATATCTTCTCTCCTTGATAAGAGGAATTTCTCTGGGAAGAACAACATCTAAGCACCTGGGCAGGTGCAGCAACCTGGAATGTAACTGACTTGCCCAAAAACCATATGGGATCCTGCAGTAACTGCTATGCAGGACAAGACTTTATCAACTGGTATACAGAAAAAACAGTTTGGAATGATGGATATCATGCCAATATTTCTAGCTGCTAGATTCACCAAACGGGAAGCAGATTATATCCTTACCATAAATTTGATTTTGTGCCAAATTATTCTCATACCCACCAAGTTTGTGTTATGCCACCCTTTGCGATACTAATAATGAATGATATTGATGGTATAAATATTACTAATATAGAGATAACTTGTGCAATCAAAATATCCTGCTAACTCACAAATTTTCTAACCCCTACTATGAAAGCAAAACTTATATTTTATTCTCAGAGTATCCCTAGCAATCTGGCTTCCTGTACACCTATCCAGAGAGTTGAGGAGTCCATGGGACATGGAGATGAAGAATTTCCTGAATGAGATCCTACACCAGACAGGGCATGCAATTTGCCTCATCATCTCTGGAATTATTTGTGGCCATCATCACCACCACAGCCACTGTTGCTGCTTCACTCACTCAGACTATCCAGACTGCTCGGACTGTAACAAAAAAAAAATTTCTGCCATGGCAGAAACCTTTAAATAAACTGTCCTGAGCTGCTATTTTAGTCATTCAGGAAAAAGTAGACCTCCACCAAGAACAACTAGATATTCTTTTTATGTTGCAAGGCTCACTTGTGATTCTGAATTCTATAGTATTTGTGTCACCCAATATGCTGTATCTGCAAGTGTAACCTTACACTTCTCTGATTTATCTCAGTTTATTAAGGGCACTTGGGATGCTAACTGTATGATGACTATGCATAACCTTACTGTCAATTGTCAAAATCAATGAGATGAATGTGTCTATCTTGAACACCTCTTCCTTTTTCCAGGAATTGACTTAACATTGGGAAAACCTGATAGCCAAATTAACTAGCCCTTTTAATGATATTACCCTGGCCTTACTCTTTATAATAGTGATAATATTTTTATGTGTTGTGATATGATTATGTAACCATGTAAAGGCCAATGAATGCAAGACAAACAGGTTGGCTTAAGTCTTTGCAGAATAGTCAGAGAGGGGAATTTTGGGTACAAGTGCATGAAGTACTGCATACATTAAGGTCATCAGAGTGGCAAACCACTTCACCGTGCTAGGTGTGTGAGTGGCAAACCACTTACCCTGTAAGCACAGCCCTGGGCATGAGGTCACTTGTGGCACTCCCTGTGGTTGTTCCATGGCCCACTCCTCAATTGTTCACTTCATGGACAATTGGCCAGCAAACATGCTGAAAATTTGGAAACTTCAGTTGTAGGCAAATTTAAAACTTGACAAACATTTGTAAAAGTAATGAGTTCAGGTGTTCTATTGTACATCTACTATACTTTATGATATGATTCAAATTAACTAGAAGAAAGTAATTAGAAGTGATAAGTATTTGAGAAGGCAAAATGCTAATTATACCATTTTTAACAATGTATGTATCAAATTATTAATATTGTGCTACAAAGATGCACATGTGTCAGACTGGGGTAGTTGTAGTGGTGGAGCACTTGCCTTGCATGTGTGAGGCACTAGGTGTGATCCTCAGGACCACATAAAATAAATAGTTATTTCATTTATCAATAACTGAAAAAAATTAAGAAAAAGAAGTACATATGTCAATTAAATTATTTAAAAATTTATGAATAGTTGTATATTTATATGTTCTTTTACAAACATATTTTTATTTCCAACAGAAGAAGAAATGCTGATTCTGTTATATTAAATATTTTAAAACTGATTTTTAGGGTGGAAATTTCCATATCCAAATATTCAGACAATCAAAAAGATTATTTATTTAGTTAGTTAGTTGGTTAATATTAAAAATAGTGCAACCATCACAATCCGATCAATTACCTGAAGATGTACCCTTAACTTTACATTGTTGATTGTAATTTTTATCATGTTAACAATATTTAAATCAAATCTGTGATCTTAACAAATATATATGACATAAAAATGTAAATAACTGCCTGTCCAACACTGAAAGTCCACTAAAAATTTTAGAAACTTCCCCAAAGCCTGGACCACACATTATACAATGATATCCAGTAATTTCCATGATGATCCTTAACACTGAACATCTTTTTATATATTTTTTTCATTTCTATGCTTTTTGGGGAAAATATATATTCTCATTTTTTTGATCATTTTCAACTGGGTTTTTATTTATTATTTATTCTTGAATTGGAACTGCCTATCATGTACTTTGTATATTAATCCATGTCATATATCTTGTTTGAGAATCTACTCTCCAACTCTCTTGCTTTTTTACTGTTGTATTCTTTGCCAAGCAGGATATTTGAGTTATGACATTGTTCTGGTTGTCTATTTCTGTACTGTTGCTCATAGTTTTGGTATCATATTAAGGACCAGATTTTAAATGTCCCCCAAATGCCTAGATATTAAAAATCTGGTCTACCAGTGGTGCCACTAGAATGTTGTGGAACCCTGAAAAGTTTTCAGGGGTGGATCCCTATGTCAGTGGGCATGCCCATTAGATACTGTAACACCAAATGCTCTGTATTTGGTTTCCTGTGTGAGGTGTAACCATGTTCTTGCACACATGGTCCTGCTAGGGTGTGCCACAATTCAGGGCCCTATTCAGAACTGAGAAAGAAAAACAATGTGCCTTCAACACCAAAAACTGAGGTATATTAGGTTTTTTTATAAATTGGTTTCTTCAGGTATTTTATGGTAGAATGTGAAACTAATTTATGTCATTTTCCAAAAATTATTATCAATATCATTCCTATTAAAATATTCCAGTATGGTTTTTCTACTGATTTTAGTTTTAGACTTTGCACATCACTTTTTTAAGTTAATGAACTTGCATTTTATTTATATTTCTAGATTAGTGCTTGTATTACATCAATTCTAGAATTAATGGGTTTGACTATTCTATTTGCATACTTGAATTGATTTAATCCACCTCTTCTTATGTCCTCTTTTTCTCTCTTCCTCTCTCAAATCCCATTATGTTTTACAAATAATCTGTCTTTTCTTTCTAATCCTCATTACCCTTGTTTTACTTTATACAAGATTGGATAATACATATTTTTCCCTAGCTGACTAATTTATGTGACTTGTAAAATCCAATTCTATTCATTGTCCTGAAAATGATATGTTTCTTTCTTTCTTATGACAAACTATAAGTCCATTGTGTGTGTATGTCACAATTTTTTCCACATTCATCTTTTGACAGACATATATGTTGATTTCATATCTTATTGTGAATAGTACCACAATAAACATGTATACAAAAGTATCTTATCTGTATGCTGATTTTCTATTCCAAAAATTCTTACAGAGGAGTATGTATTCTTCTGCACATATAGGTATAGTGTTCCCCATACTGGTTAAATATTTTATATTCCCACAAACATTGTATAAGTGTGGGAGATCAGTCTTGTACATGACTGGGTCACACTCCCAGGCTGGGTGCTTAGGCGCTCAGTCACAGAAATGTGGCAGAGCTTTCCCCACCTTTCTTGGGTTGGAGGGTTGGAGGGTTGGAGTGTGTCTTTTTACAGCCCCATGGGTGAAGCTATGCTCACCTGTTTCTTTTTAATATGACCCCTTGCCCTTTTTAGGATAGAATCTTTTATGGAAATGCCTTGTGTGTGTCCCTTTCTCTTACTGTGCCCTTGGGTGTGGCCTACTCAGGTGCCAATCAACCTGCTTACAGTGAACATCATGAAGATAGTCTCAGCCCCCTGAAATCTGACCCTTTGCCTCATTTGAATATCTTCTCATCAATAAAAGGGGTCAGCACATGCTCTCATTCTCTTGTTCTCTCTCTTCCTGCATACCCTTAAGATCAGAAGAGTCATCACAGGGACCCCAAACAAAAAAGTATTTGTGTCTCTTGTGTGGTTATTTTGCACATCCCAATTAGCCCAATTTAGCTGTAGTGATCTCTGAGCCCTTTAGTCACGAGAAAAGAAACCCGGCAATTGGCATCCCTGGGTGGGCAGAAAGTTCTGACTCTTTTTTTTATTTTTTTAATTAGACATAACAATACAATGATCTTTACATATCATACATTTGAATCAAACGGGGTATAATTTCTCATTTTTCTGAGTGTACAGGTTGCAGAATCACATTGGTTATAAAGACACGGTGTATACACAGAGAAATACTAGTGTCTATTTTATTCTGCTGACTCTTCAAGCCACGATGAACAAAAGCAACAAATGCTGGCTCGCACGGGAACTCCAATTTAAATATTAAAGAAAGTTTAGTGAATTCAGTATTTCTCTCCAGAAATTAAGCAAGCTTAGGATTGCAGAGTATTGTGGGCTGGATTGTAGAAAGTAAGTAAACTAGATAGAAAGAAAATTTGTGACATTTAAATTTTTAATATTTGGGTATAATTCTAGAGACTCTAAATAAATATAGATATTTAAATGGCTAATGGGCTATGTTGTTGAGTTGAGTCCTTTCCATGGAAAGAGTGCTTTTGTGAATTAAAAAAAAAAATGTAAATCTTTATAAAAAATTTTGGGAGGGCTGGGATTGTGGCTCAGTGATAGAATGCTTGCCTAGCGCATGTGGGACCTGGGTTCAGTCCTCAAAAAATTAAACAATAAGATAACAAATAACCCAATCAACAAATGGGCCAAGGACCTGAACAGACACTTCTCAGAAGAGGACATACAATCAATCAACAAATACATGAAAAAATGCTCACCATCTCTAGCAGTCAGAGAAATGCAAATCAAAACCACCCTAAGATACCATCTCACTCCAGTAAGATTGGCAGCCATTATGAAGTCAAACAACAATAAGTGTTGGAGAGGATGTGGGGAAAAGGGTACACTTGTACACTGATGGTGGGACTGCAAATTGGTGAGGCCAATTTGGAAAGCAGTATGGAGATTCCTGGGAAAGCTGGGAATGGATCCACCATTTGACCCAGCTATCGCCCTTCTCAGACGATTCCCTGAGGATCTTTAAAAAGCATACTATAGGGATACTGCCACATCAATGATTATAGTGGCACAATTCACAATAGCTAGACTGTGGAACCAACCTAGATGCCCTTCAATAGATGAATGGATAAAAAAATGTGGCATCTATACACAATGGAATATTATGCAGCACTTAAAAAATGACAAAATCATAGAATTTGCAGGGAAATGGATGGCATTAGAGCAGATAATGCTAAGCGAAGCTAGCCAATCCTTAAAAAACAAATGCCAAATGTCTTCTTTGATATAAAGAGAGCAACTAGGAACAGAACAGGAAGGATGAGCATGAGGAAAAGACTAACTTTAAACAAAGACGAGAGGTGGGAGAGAAAGGGAGAGAGAAGGGAAAGCATATGGAAAAAGTAGGAGACCTTCAATGTTACACAAAATTATAAGAGGTTGTGAGGGGAAAGGAGGAGGGAAAAAAGAGAGAGAATTAAACAACAGCAGAGGAGGTAGAGAGGGAAGATGGGACGGGAGGGGAGGGGAGGGGGGATAATAGGGGATAGCAATGGTAGCAGAACACAACAGTCACTAATATGCCATTATGTAAAAATGTGAGTGTGTAACCAATGTGATTCTGCAATTTGTATTTGGGGAAAAATGGGAATTCATAACCCTATCGAGTCAAATGTATGAAAGATGATATATCATGAGCTTTGTAATGTTTTGAACAATCATTAAAAAAAACACATCAAAATAAAGGCATTGTGTTGTGTCCATGTACACCTAAAAAAAGGGGACAAAAGGTTTTTTTGGCCTTTATTATCTTCCTACAAGTTTGTGCTAGGAGAGTGAGAAAAAGGAAGAGAAAATGATGCGATGTTTACTTGGAGGGAAGCAAATTTCAATTTTCTATTGTTTTTGTGAACACTCAGAAAATAAGTACTGACCTCTTAGCTACATGATTGTACTATAAATCAGAATGGCTGTATCTCAGCCACTGGGGACAAAAGACTTTAGTCGCTGCTGCTCACTGTGCTATAAGGTCTTAGCCCCTGTGGCCAGCAGTGTTTTTAACCCTTAAATGACTTGACCTGAATGCCAAACACAGACTAACATAATATCTGATGGTAATTCTGGCATCTGCCGCTAAAAAAATTTTGGAGCACCCTTGTGTCACAAAAAGAAGTGCAGGGTGTGGGAGTACACAAACTGCCACCACAGGTCACAGAGACAAAGCAAGCTGCTACTGCTTAGGATCTTGGCCAGGCAAGGGGAAATGCAGACAAAATCAAATGAAATGCAATCAGCTAGGAAAATTATCAGGGAACTTTTACCCAACAATGGGCATCGGACTCCATGTTGTTTAAGTCACCATGGTAACCACAAGATGCCTGGATGGAGTGGTGGGCTTCCTGGTCCCGCCTTCTGCATTTTTGCAGGCTTCCCATTGGTTCTTCCACAGTCACTCAGACAGGACTTCTTGTCATGCCTTTCAGCCACTAACCTGTACATTCTGTTTCAGATTTTTACTGGAGCTACTCAGAGCTTGAATTTTTAAAATGCTGACCAGCAAATGCTAACAACAAAAAAAATCTTCTTCAGACAAAATTTAATTCCACAGGTTTCCATATTGCAGCCTTAAATTTAAATTAGTTTTTGAGTTGAATATCCTGATTTTTCTCTAGAGTTGTGTTACTAAATAATGTTCTATTAATGAGAGATATCAAACATGCATCTTTGTATTTTACTTTTAATTCTAGAGGTTATGGGGATGCATTTGCTCACCACAAGAACAAAAGCCAACAATGTTCCTGTGATGAACAAAAAAATCCTTATTCTCATCCCTGACTATATAATTACAAAAACTAAACATGTATGCATAAGGATCTTATTTCAGTTACATTAAGTGACATCACATATAAGAGTGCACTCCTAATTAAAATTAAATTTAAATGGATCCAAGTATTTAAAAACCATGTGGTTACATAAAGTCCATACAATTATAAGTTATTTCCTTATTCTTAATATATGTTTTCCTAGGTATTCAGATAACCTATATTTGGTAATCTAAAATAATTAACACATATACTTAATTGTTTAATTAATATATATTTGTCTAATTGATTTTCTTCAACAGAAAACTCCTAATTTATGTTTTATATGTACATATATCAGATAATCTGCCTTTTAGTTACAGATATTTGAGATAAATATATTTACAATAAATTTGCTTTTAAGAGAAAATACAATCTTTAAGTAGTTTCTAATTCTCAAGTTATTATACAAACTTATAAGATGATAAACAAATATAATTCTGTCTACAAAATAGCTAAGGATTTTAACAATATTTTCATTGATATTTCTTATCAAAGTACAACATTTGTTTATAAATTTTAAGGTTTGCCAAAAATTGTTCCAAAGTATAACTAGAAAAAAATTCTGAAAAAAGATGCTTCAACCAAAAAAGCACACATTTGATCCTAAAAAAAAATCATCTATATTTTAATGATAAAAGTATTTTCCTAAAAAAAGATTATTATATTACTATCTAAACAGATGATGTAAAAAGTTATAACAATTAAAAAAGAGATTTATGTGTACTGGACTGACTATGCAAATTTTAACTGATTAATTCAAGGATAATTCAGGCTATTGTCCTAATTTGATTATACTAATGTGAGCTAAGATTTTGTCCATATTTTATTTTGAAATTATAAAAACCTACTAAAATTTTCCAAATTTATTTCCTTATAAAAAGGTCTGTATTGCCTAATGATTTTTATTGTTTAAGACAAAAATTAATTTTGGTAAATAAATTCATATTCTTAATTAAGCACTAAATATATTAAACTATTGACTTAGATTCCAATTTTCATATTTTACAAAATAATCCTTCTTGGTTTTGAAACAAAATGCCATTAATCACTTTCTGTAATCTCTTGTGTTTTTTTATTAATTTATATATTGTTATAGGAGATTGGACCAAGTGACACTTTTCTATCAACCTCTATCCCTATGTTTTCAATATTTTAGTTTGACACAGACTCTCATTAGGTCACTTAGTGTCTTGCTGAATTGCTGCAACTTGTCCTGAATTTGTGATCCTTCTGATTGAACCTCACAAGTCAAATATCTGGGGCAAAATGCACATATCAATTATCCTGGATTTTTGTTTGTTTATATATCTTTACCTGACTACGGTTATTATTCTTTCCCATTACTAATATTACATTTTTATTTGTCTTATTTATTTCTGTGTCTATTTAAGATTGAAAAGCTGCACACAGTGTCTCATGCCATAACTCCAGAACATTGGAGGTTAATGGAAGAAAGAAAATTCTAATTTAAAGCCAGTCTGGGAAATTTAGTTTTTCAAAATTAAATTTTTTTTTAAAAAGAACAGTGTGTACAGCTCAGAGGTGAAGTACTCCTGAGTTCTAAACCAGTACTAGAGGTGTGGGTGACTGAGAACCATAAATTTAATAGTCACTTTTATTTAAAATTATATGTTTGATAGATTTATCCCTGAAAATTACATTTATTAAGTCATTTAGTTTTTATTGTTATTAGTACTTCATAATACTTTTATTTTTATTTTTTAATTTATATTATTAGTTATTCAAAACATTACATAGCTTTTGACATATCATATTTCATACATTTGATTCAAGTGGGTTATGAACTCCCATTTTTACCTGATATACAGATTGAAGAATCACATCAGTGATTTGAGGGGAGGGGAGGGGAGGGGAGGGGGGATAGTAGAGGATAGAAAAGGCAAGAGAATGCAACAGACACTAGTATGGCAGTATGTAAAAACATGGATGTGTAACCGACGTGATTCATAATACTTTTAAACTTCAGTGTTTTTGTCATTTTTTTTTATTTCTTAACAAAAACACTAAGTATTCTTATTTTTTAAGATTCTTTAGTTTCTACAATATAGCATGGCTTTTCCTTCTTTCTTTTCTTGAAGTCTTCTTAGACTAATTTTTCTGTGGCTGAAAATTTTAGTTTAAATCTTCTTTCTCCTGAGTGGATTTATACAGGGGAAAAACTTCACCAGTGAACCCAGATAAGTATTTAATGGCTTCTGCATCTTTTCTGGGGATTCATTCTCTCTAGACATTTAACTTTCCATGAAGAGTTGTATGTGTGTGTGTGTGTTTTGCAGATTTTTTAAGCAGATTAAGCAATGCATAACTTCTTCCTTCACCTGGTGTCTGAACTCTAGGCTCTCTGGTGTTTAAAGGTTTGTTCTCTTTTTCAGTGTGCCTAATTATTTAAAGTAAAAGCCAGAATGTTGGAGCTACCTTACCCCCTTTTTTCCTACCCTAAAAGGATATAACTGGGAATTGGGAAGTTTCTTCTGATCATACCAAAATGTGTCAACTTGAAAGAAAATATCATCTGCAGGAAAGGCAAACTCTCATTCAGTGAGGCTGTTTTTTTTTTTTTTTTTTTTTTTGATATGCATCCCTGGTTTTTGTTATACTACAACTACTTGGATGGGTTTGGGAGCTGTATATATAATAATTTGTGGTTGTGGAAAAGAGAAGTAATTTTGCATTACTCTTTGTGTGGAGTATACATTCCCTTTAGTAGGTTGGGAATTCTTGATTTCAGAAGTGGAAATGTTTTATTGCTCAATGAGCAATTGTATAATTTATTGCATAAAATTATGTCTAGTTTTGCTTATGTGAATATTACTGGTAACTTTTGGGAAAAAATTCTAGAGGTGTTCAGGAAGAGAAAACCATGAGTGAGATTCAAAACTAAATGTAGGGCCTTAATAATAAAGCATGCTCTCTCTTAGATCCAGAATATCACCAAAAAAGTGATGTTAAGTCAGTAAGAAAACAGAATTTTTTTGAAGGATTCCATATCTAAGTGATAAAATGTAGGATGATATGACTTTATTTTTTTAAATTAATTTTTAAATTTTTAATATTGTTTATATTTGTGAAAATCTTTAACATTATATAATTGCATACATAGCAGCAAAAGAACCTAAAAAATAAAGTAATAAATATATAAAATTTTAATCTAATATTTTAAAAAATGCTCCTTTATTATTTCTTCCTGATTACCAGTTTTCTCATACTAAAAATAACAAAAAGAATAACTTTCAAGGGAAATTACTTCATGATGCATAAAAATTCTCTAATTCTAGGATATTTTATCATACTAAATATATGTAAACTAATTATTTATATTTAAAAGGTGAATTCAATACCAATAACAAAATAAATGAAGATAAATTCAGAAAATGATGTTGTTTTTATAAACAGAAATTTATAGAATGTCCTTGTAGAAAAGTGGTGTAGTGCATAATAAAATGTATTGTTTATAGAAATAAAAATGACTTGCATGCAGAGCCCCACTGAAGATTTAGTGCACTAGAAGCATAATGGGTTTAAGACAAAGACAAATAAATTAGGGCATATAGGCCAAATCCAGCACCTACCCTGTTTTGGCAAATGAAATGTTTTTATTGACCCCAGGCTTCATAAATGCTAGACAAGAACACTACCACTGAGTTTCACCCCATCAAATGAAAATATAGTTTTAATAAATGCCATCAGGCATTCAGTTATTATATATTGCAGATTTTAGCCTATGACCACAGATAACTTCTGGTTCCCAAAGCCTAAATCCTACATAATTTGGCCCTCTAAGTAAAAATTTTGTAAATTCCCTTGATATAATCTTAATGTCACCAAATATATTGAGAGGTTAGTGGAACCTGATTCCCTATGTGCAATCCACTAACAGTTTTCAGATTAATTTGAGAGTGAAATGTTAGAGAATTTATGCATGAGCAATAAAAATAAAAATCTAATTATTAGTAATTTTCCTGTATCCAGGTAGAATGCCAGTGTGGCTGGCTGCTTTCTTTTGCAACTTATCAGATGTTAGAAATATTAAAAAGTAATTAAATTAAGATATGTTATCAACTAAGTAATTTAAAGATATTTTATTTGTAAAATAATAAGTACCCTAAAGATATCACCTCATTTTTAGATATGATTGCATACTACTATATTTTATAGATATAAAAGTTCAATTTGTGGGAGGGTACTTTATATTGAATTTAGGAGCATTAAACCACTAAACCATATCCCCAGTTCTATTTCAGGTTTTATTTACAGACAGGGTGTAACTGAGGTGCTAAATGCCTCACTAGTTTTGAACTCTCCATTCTCCTGCCTTAGCCTCCTGAGTCACTGGGATTACAGGCTGGTACAACCACAATTGACAGAAAATAGCATTATTAATGAAAACTATTTAGAATATTTCTACTTTATGGTAAGACAAATTGATAATAAATATTATTAACATACATATGGATATATTTAATATATAGAATATTTATATATGTAATATAATAAATATTTATACTGAATATATATATATATATATATATATATACATATATACACACACAAACACAAAAGCAGATATGTTAAAACTATTCATTAATATGCATTGTGTTGTTTGTGTGTATGTGTGTGTGTGTATGTGTGTGTGTATGTGTGTGTGTGTGTGTGTGGCCTGTACAGACCACCGGGGATACATTTACTTTAGAAAGTAATTTAGAAACTAATTCCATAAATGTCTTTTTCTTAGTATAGAATTGGGGTATGTTTCTTTTCACAAATAATAAAAATGAACTTGGCCAGATGTGTTTTCAGAAATTGTCATTTAGTAAAAGAATGGGCAAGTGCAGAGCTCTTAGCACTGAGAAGAAAAAATTACAATTCCATGACTCACTTTCAAACTTGCTGCCATTGCTTAAGATCTTTACCCTACAGAAGCCTAGCAAATAAGTAGGAGGTGAGAGGATGACCTTTAAAATCATAACCACTTGAAAAAAAAAAGCAATGAAATATGGTTTCCATCTGTGGAAGTCGTGAATTTTTTTTCTCACAGGATAGTTGACTTTTTGTGGTAATAACAATAACAATAATAATCAAAATCCTTCATGTAGTGACAAAGGTAAACTTAAGTAGCAGAGCCAAGTTAAGTGTGGAGAAGCTTCTGGGAGGAAATACAATCCATTATGAAAGAATAAATCTCTTATTTCTTTTTACATGAAAAAAAGAAAAACCTAAGTCAACTAAAACTACAAATGTTTTCTTTTTAAATTATATTTTTATAATGTTTGATGAATTTAAAAAAAATGTATTTATATTTGATGCTGAGAATCAAACCCAATGCCTCAAACATGCTAGACAAATGCTCCAACCCTGAACATGAACCAAGCCCCAAGTGTTCTTTTTATATATGAAAGTTATCTGTGTCAGTTAGCGAGAGTTTTCTAAAGAAATAAAATTGGCTTTTCATAA